>NC_083465.1:6317170-6502170 GCF_030014155.1 Tachysurus vachellii | reverse complement strand
GAAATATTCTCAAATGAGAATTTATCTCTCCTCTGTTTTCCTGAAGGGCTGCCATTTTCCTGCAAGCTGATCTAGTGCCAGGCTACTGGTGGCTCAGATGTCTAAGTAACAGCTCGGCTGGGAGTAAACACACACACACACACACACACACACACACACACAGAGGCCGGAAATAGCATCAATCCTGCTAGGTGTCAACACGCACTAGATCTGGCACTGTTCATCAGACATATGGAAAAGTGTCTTTTTCGTCCCGAAACAAACATGTCTCCTGTAGAGGCAGACACAATAACACACAAGCTGACAGCGTCAACACAGAAGCTCAGCAAAGACATAAAGCTGACCAGTATCCGGTATCACCAACATCACACACAATGTGTAACAAGTTACTCCCAGTCTCATCATTGCTTCATTATTAACATCATTATTCAACATTTCTATTAGACGTCTAGTACTAATACACAATAAACTTTACGATGGTCATGAATTACATCACCAAATGCACTCTCTTACATATTTACAGTACAAAGTAAGTTCATGATGTTTGAGAGAATCAGATATGAATAATTCAGTATATTGTTGCAAATAAAGACTATCCAGTAAAATTCAGATGTGATTAGTATAATTACACTACAATGTTAAGTGGGGGGGAGGCACGGTGGCTTAGTGGTTAGCACGTTCGCCTCACACCTCCAGGGTTGGGGGTTCGATTCCCGCCTCCGCCTTGTGTGTGTGGAGTTTGCATGTTCTCCCCGTGGCCAGTCCGGTGGCACCAAACCCAGTCAGTGGCCAGTCCGGTGGCACCAAACCCACTGGACAGCTTTGATTTGTGTACACAGCATAGAGTCATGCTTTCAAAGCCAGCCCTGTCTCATAATAAACATCCCTGAGACCCCAGCGCGTATAAGAGAATACCAATTCCCTGACTTTCTCAGACAATTCATACTGCTTCCATTACTGCATTTAATGCTTTCATTCTTTTCAAGAGACCAAAGTGTGCGTCACCCCAATGGCCTTTCAGTAATCGATGTGTGTTAATACGAGTCCCCAGGCGAGCAGGTACGAGATGACTGGATGTGAATAAATGAGCAGCAGGTCACATCTCTCTCTTGGGTGGCTTTAGTGAGGCCAAAACCTCACAGAAGGATAATAGAAACTCAGGCTGTAAAGAGGCAAGAGAAGCCAAAAGACTGGGAAAACATTTAACATTTTTACTAATTTCCATAAAGCGCATTGCTGAATCATGACGAGTCGAATTTTACATGATTATATAGCTTCATCACATGCACTTTGATACAACATTTACATTTTTATGATGTTTGATTGGCATTTAATGGTTTAACCAAACCAAAATATAAACAAACGACCAAATTTACAAAATTTCATAAAATTTCATAAAAGATTTTTTGCAGAAAGGCCAAGTTCACAGCCCAGACAGTACTAAAAATGAGTACTAAGTGGCCAAAAAGAGAAGGAAGAGGAAGAGGAAGTGCATTTGATTCACGTCAACAAGAAAAAAAAATATTTATTAAGCATATCCAGCAGAGTCGACGCATCCGAAGAAGCCAAGTCATGTAGGGTAAATTATGGAGGTAAATTCGATTTGCAATAGAAATGAGGTCATGAATAAATGGCTTGACACAAAAAAATTATTACTGATAATCAACAGATTCTCTGTTACTGTGGGAGGCCAAATTATGACAAAGAACGTTTAAATCTTGTCTAAATGCCATGGCAAAAGGAAGCAACTTATAAAGCCAGCTCTCATCTTCTGAATAAATTAAATAAAAATCATGCTGGTCTCTAAAAGTCCATTGTCTCCGAAGTGCTAACTTGTTCAGTAATAACAATTAATTATAATTAAACAAACTTTCCTTAATGGTCTTTAAATAAATATGGATTCAAGGTTTACTTTAGTCAGTCATCTATTGTATAAATCTATACACACTCAGGAGCAGGAATAGGATTCATACGTCTTTCTGAATTTAGTGGATTTTTAAGAACGCTGTATATTTTGATCACACTCTCTACTTGCCTTTATCTTCTCTATCTCTTCTCTACAATTTTCCAAACCTGTTCAAACAGTCATGCTCCAAAATCATGTGGAAATCCTTCTCAGAAGAGTGAAGCCCATTATAACAGAAAAGGGACATGTAGCACTAAATTATACACAGGAACATGGTCATAATTTGAATTCTAGCAGTCCAAAGAGGATTAAATTAAACAAACAGATATAAGACCAATGCAGGGACTGAACAGAGTTAAAGAAAAGGTCAATGATGAATATAAACAGAGCGACACAGACTTCATCAGCAGCCCATCTGGCTAGTTTGAGATGCCTGAGATAATATTATTTTCCTAAATGACATGTAATAGTTTGTTTCCAAAATATGATAAATCCTCATTTAGCAAGTTTATCAATTTACCTCAATTGTTATTACTCAAAAAATAAATCAATCAATTAATTAAAAAATATACACTTTTTGTTGACCTTCTCTGAAAAACATGGAATTTAAATAGAATTTAACAACTCATCACGTAGGATATGTACAGTTTTAGGTTCCATATCAGACAGCTTTATACACTTCGTTTCAAACTTCACGCTAACTCCAACAACCAAAAAGATTCAATTCATTATTTCTAGATGGAGGAATACGTACGGTTACTGTAATTTGTTTATAAATTAAAAACACAGCAACACTAATCAGTGCATTACTCACACCAGCATGAAAACTGAGTCCCTATAAAGTCCCTATAAAAAAACAGAGGTAGTGTGTTTTTGTGCAGTAAGTGTATATCAAAAACTGACGGTTCATATAAGAACAATGGATAATATACACTCACAGGCCATGTGTACACCTGCTCATTCAACCAATTAGACAATCATGCGGCAGCTCTGCAATGCAATAAATAGTGTTGAAGAGCTTCAGTTAATGTTCATAACTAAAATCTGAATGGGAAACAGGGGGATTTTCATTTCAGCATGGCATGTTGTTGCCAGATGGGCTGCTTTCAGTAATTCACAAACTGCTGGTCTCTTGGGATTTGCACAATCTAAAGTGTTTACACAGAGAAAAAAAAAATTCTGAGTGGCATTTCAGCTGGCACAACCTGTTGATGAGAAAGGCCAGACTCATTTGTGCTTACATGGGGGGGGCTATGGTTACATTTTTTAAAAATACATTTATATAAAAAATTATAAAAATTATATATTTTTAGTTATATAACCACTTTTTAAAGCTTTGTGGAGCAAAAAAGCAAATCTCTAATTGCACAACACATGAAACCTGGAGGATGAGCTACGACAGCAGAATAAATCATCGAGTTTCAAGGCTGTCAGCCAATAACAGGAATCTGGCTCACTAAAACTAGACAGTTAAAGATTAAAGACTGGTGTTTCTCCAAAGTCAGCTGTTTAGCCTGTTCAGTGTGACTGCATATGATTTTAGAAAGTAATGCTATAACCTGGGGGGCACGGTGGCTTAGTGGTTAGCACATTCGCCTCACATCTCCGGGGTTGGGGGTTCGATTCCTGCCTCCGCCTTGTGTGTGTGGAGTTTGCATGTTCTCCCCGTGCCTCGCGGTACTCCGGTTTCCTTCCCCGGTCCAAAGACATGCATGGTAGGTTGATTGGCATCTCTGGAAAATTGTCCGTAGTGTGTGATTGCGTGAGTGAATGAGAGTGTGTGTGTGCCCTGCGATGGGTTGGCACTCCGTCCAGGGTGTATCCTGCCTTGATGCCCGATGACGCCTGAGACAGGCACAGGCTCCCCGTGACCCGAGGTAGTTTGGATAAGCGGTAGAAAATGAGTGAAATGAAATGCTATAACCTCTAGCTTTTCTCCCTGGTGCTTATACTTAATCTGTGCTAGAACAGTCAAGGGACTGAAAATGTTACCAGTACGTCCTCTGTAATTGTAACCAGGCCACCGATATTCTACACATCCATTACACACTTCCTACAGACTTCTTTTTAACACTTGTACAGTCTTACAGATGGTTACATGTTTCTAATGAGCACCTTCCGTGTCTATGCAGCGTCAAACCATAAACCAAATGAAAGCTGTACTATTCAGTATTCCTTGGTTTCTCTGGGTGTTCATATTTCAAGAGTTTCTAACATTCTCTGGCTCTGATGTTAGCTCGACTGGTCGTCATCGTATCTGTGTCTGCTTGTTAGCCGACAAATTTTATAGGCTTTGATAACGGTTCTAGGAATATCTAAAAACATTCCATTCCATTCCATTCCATTTTCTATCCGGAACCGGGTCGCAGGGACAGCAGTCTAAGCAGTCCCTCCAGCGTGTCCTAGGTCTTCCCCGGGGCCTCCTCCCGGTTGGACATGCCCAGAACACCTCCCCAGGGATGCGTCCAGGAGGCATCCGGAACAGATTTCCCAAGCCACCTCAGCTGACTCCTCTTGATGTGGAGGAGCAGCTGCTCTACTCATTTCGGCCGCCTGTATCCGGGATCTTGTCCTTTCGGTCATGACCCAAAGCTCATGACCATATCTAAAAACACCGAACTGTTATTGGCTTTGCGTTATAGAAAGACAGACTCTTAAGCCCTACTGTATATGGACAAGATTAGTTTCACTGGGTAACATATATTTTTCACGATCAAATTTGTATCCGAATGGCAATTAAAAAGTGATTAAACTGCTCATTTATTTATTTGTAGAACACCAAAACCCGAAAGATATTGTGGCATATACAGTATAAATAAAAAGCATCTTTATTCCAGTAGGTGACATTATACCAAACCTTTTTAATTAGCTTAAGGGATAACGTTCGTCTGATTGATTTTATTTTTTTTCTCCTGCTAATGGGTTCTGGATGTAGGCAGCATATACAACTTATATGACTCATACAAAATAAGTTGATAGACACTTTGATGATTTGGTGCACACATTAGGTGGAACTAATGGAAGCTGTGGAAATCCCTTTTCCTTCCCCCCAGTGCAAGAGGCACATCACACAGAGGAGCACCGATTGCTCCAGGTCCTCATGTAACATTTCATTCCATCCGCTCAGACAAAATAATCCTTACTGCTTTTGAAAGCTTACCTACAGGCTGCTAGAGTTCGTCTTACATTTTTCTCATTGTATACAAGTCGTACTGAGCCTCGGGGAGTCTCAAGAAGTTGCTTGACACCTTTTCATACATTTTTATATAATGCTCACAGTTTTACTGACATTACGATTGAAAAATAAACAAATAGATGGTTTGAAATAGTTTCCAGGAAAAAAAAGAATACAAATATAAGATTTTAGACAGTGTATAGCACATTGCAAATATTTGTGGACACCTAAACGGTATGTAGGTCTTTCCATAATTGTCCAGAATGTCGTTACAGCATTACAATTTTCCGGAATAGCATTACAATTTCCTTTCACTTGAACTAACAGGCTAATTCCCAAAAGAGTTGCTGTGGGTCTCATGTCTTTGTAAGTACCCATGTTTGGTGGTAGTGGATAATAAAACTGTAATTGACACCATTTTCAGATAAGATGGCGAGGAGTCTCTAGAGTTTGGATGAATCACACTGTATTTTCATGGTTTAAAGTTCTGGATTTTGACAATCATATATCATACAGTAGTCACATTACAGCACATTACATTACAGCACAGTAATGTAATTTGAAGCTTGAGGTCAGAGCACAGGGTCAGGCACCATACAGCACCCCTGGAGTGAAGAGGGTTCAGGGCCCAGCTCAGCGGCCCCAACGGTGACAGCTTAGCAGTGCTGGGACTTGGTCCCTGATCTATGGAGTACAAACCCTTAAACACCTGAGCTACCACTGATTTGCACGGTATCCACTGTAACTATGTACATCCGCAGTTGTGTTTTTTTGTGGTGTTGATATGCAACATTGATACTCTCCAGCTCAACAAAGTACATCTAGCCATTACAGCATTACTGCAATGTCTCAGGGTGACCACCATACTCCAGTTTTCATGGAGTTAAATCTACCATGTATTGGATCACTTTAAATTTCAGTAACTTGTAACGCTTGCATAGTGTATGACATTGAAATGTTTATTCTTGCAGGATCAGGAGGAAGGTGAAGAATGTGTCTGCCCAAAACTTTGTCCCTCTTTATTTCCCCATGCTTCCTTTGTATCAACACTGCGCAATGTACCGTAAAGTAAACCGTCCTAAATCAGCTGGTCAATCTGATCAAATTACTGAGTAGGAAACACGAGGACTTTCCACCACCCTCAATCATTTCTATTGATTTTGTACTCCATTTCAAATTCTCGTTCATATTTTTAAGTGGTTAGTGGCTTAGCACAGGCTTTAACAAAACTCATTTAACAAAAGAATCAGCTGTGGCAGGCGGTGTGATGTTTCTAAATGATGCATTAGAGACAAATGATTATTGATAATCTGCCCTAATCTAATCATCAACATTGTGGAAGTTCATTGCTTGGTCAGTTGCAAATGGTCATTAGATTTCTTTTGCATTTATTTACAGACTTTATTGCTGTTTTATGAGAGGCGAAGGTGTGATCCACCCAATGCTCTTTCAGTAATCGATCTAAATTTAGGTGACTGGACTGCAAATGTCTGGGCAAGCAGGTGAGAAAAGACTCATTTATGTAGATAAATGAACAGCCTGTTGCAGGTTCCGTTTAGTTGGCTTTACTGTGGCATGACCAGAAAGGAAAAGAAAGTATGCCTACTTAAAATGCAAATACACCGCCACTCTCCCAACCAAAACACACTAACACTTAACAGAACACCCCAGTTCACACGTTCACTTCAACCGCAATTATAAACAGAGAAATGCAGGTCAGGAAACACAGACATATTGATTTGGAGAATTTAGAAGGGTTGTTTAGATTGTACATTTATCTCATTTATACAGGTCACACAGCAGCTTGGTTGTACTGGGTTTCAGACTCACAACCTTCCAATCAGTCCATCACCTTAACCATATAACCTTAACCGTAACCATATACATCCTTTACGAAGCTGAAGCAGTTTCTCAGTAAGAAGCAAGCTGCATAAGCCTTTTTTTTTTTTTTTTTTATAAATAACACTCATTATTTACGAGTGTATACACTGGAATGCCCGGACTGTACAGTGTATTTTTTTCTACGGTACATGAGGCCACCACACACGCATATATATTCTCAGCTGAACCACCTCGTTAGTGCCTCAACAATGCCACTTGGTTAATGCCTCTTAGCAGGACTTCTACTACTAGTTCCTTTGCCCAGATAAAGAGTATAACAAGTGTGATCTACAGCAACTCCAGCCCTGAATCACCAACACAGCTGATTTTCCTGCTCAAATACACCTAACAGACCTGATAATTAACTGTTTAGCTGAACCGGTGGTCTCTGAGGAGGGAAATCATCAATTCAGCTGGACTAAGAACTGCAGGCTGACAGCCAGGATTTACAGTATTTTAATCTAAGAATAAAATGAAATATGAATTTTGACTGTACATTCTGTTAATGACATTAAGAGTAAGCGAAACTGAGCTATAATTATGAACGACAGCAAATCCACCACGGAGCAGACGTTATACCAACTACTTAAAGCAAGAGGAAAGGTTTGCGTCCATCCCCGTCATCCCTTACACATTCCGCATTCCATCACCCAACCCAACCGTATGAATTTTCTAATTTAATTCTGGCAGTATATTTGACAATGACACTTATTGACATTTGAATTTAAAAACAGCTTATGCTGCAGGCAACCCGGGACTCAGACAACCTTGTTTAATGGCTTTAACGACTTTGTTAGTCGAGTTTAATGGTGGTTGTTATCCGTGTGTATATTACAGAAAATCAAATTGGATTTTCATGCTTTTAAGTTCACATATTTGAAATTTAAGGATGTACCTTATAGTAATGTGTTTTCTGAATTCAATCTCGGTAACTGCTGCCCTGTAGAGTGCTTTACACATAACTGTCTGTATAGGAAATACTGAAACGAGGAAGCAATTTAGTGTTCTAGTGTTCAGCTCTAGTGTTCAAATCTTGCATTCACACTCACCATACTAAAAATCATAAAATAATAATAATATAATTAATGCATTAATTTGAAAGGTTCCTCAGCCGCAGTTTGATCGCTCCAGTTCATAATTGCTCCCAAGTAAAGCAGGATTTGTATTTCACACAGTATTTTTGTTTGGAATTCTTCCTCATGTCTCAGGAGGATTTTCCTTAACACTTCAGAGATTTATCCAGAGCTGCTGTTCCAATTTGTTGTTGTTGTTCTTCCAGCTGCTCTACCACAGAAGATCATCTGGTCCGCGTATTAGATTCGGTTTTACGCTGGATGCCCTTCCTGACGCAACCCTCCCATATTATCTGGGCTTGGGACCAGCACTGAGAGTTAACTCTATAGTTCCTGGGTTAGCTCCCTGCCCGGGAATCGAACCTAGGCCACGGCAACAAGAGCACGGGATCCTGCCACTGGATCACCAGGGGGTGGCGTCGTCTATTGTGAGACAATATTTTTTTTTATCAGATATTTGCACTCAGTCTACTGCTATTTTTTTAATTTCTATTCACTTTTAATAATAATTTCAATTTTGTATGTAAACGCTACACAGTACAGCACACAGGTTCTCCAGGAGTAGCATATGACATTGGCATGCATGTCTTAAAACAAAGAGTTCCTGTGTGCCACACTTTCCCAGGTTTACTGTCATTATTGCAAGTTTTTCTTTTCCCATATTCCCAAGGCCTGTCAAGTTGTGCCATTCAACCACTGACATGCCCTTCTCACTACTGCCACATTCTAAGCTCCTCAGGGTGCAGGAAATCTCTGTCTTTTCTCTACCCACTTGTTCCTTCAGTTCTAGAGAAAACAAAAACAGTGAAAAGGAAGATTTTACTGTCACGCCAAGCTGAGGAATACGCATTTACCCAGTGACATTTATCACTGTTGGCACTCTCATTATTCACACAGCAAATGTCACAGGTGACAGCATGAAATCACACATGACTTATTTCATGTCAGAGATGTGTCCAGGGTAAATTTATCCTGGCTGTCCAGATAAAATTTATCCTAGCTCTTAATAGCCTGCATGGGTTGAGTTGTTAAAGCAAGCTAGTGTAAATCAAACAAGACAAGTAGGGTGAAGAAAGTAAACAGAAGGGTGTTCTTTCTGAATGAAATATTTTTGAAGTATTCTTGCTCTGAAACACTGGGGAAAAACCTGCGGTAGAAATGCCAGCGGTGGCAGCAACGTCTGTGAATTAACGTCTGTCTAGTTCACAATTAAACTCAACTCGAGACTTTGTGGGCCTTTTATCTGTAATGCATTTACTTTACTTATCAATTTTGTCAGTACACACTCACAACATTTATTAACAAACCCTGACAAGACTTGTGGTGCAACGAAAACTGGCTTGGCACAAAACAAAGGGAAAAAAATCTTTAGATATTTAAAAAAAATAAAAAAAGAAATAAAAGAAATGAAAATAATATTTTTAAAAAATTTTTTTAAATACAATTCAACTTTATCGATGGACATAGAAACAAAACAGATTTACAGAACTAGATCAGTTCAAGATATAAACTATAAATTTTACAAATTTACCCCTGCCGAGCTACTCAGAGGTGACTCCGATAAGTAAGATCTATTCAAGGCGACGAGGAAGGAACCTCGAGAGGAGCCAGACTCATAAGGGAACCATCATCTTAATCTGTGATTATACATAATTTCCCTTCTACTGAAACTGTGTACAACTGTATATGATCATTCATTCATTGATTCATTTTCTACCGCTTATCCAAACTACCTCGGGTCACGGGGAGCCTGTGCCTATCTCAGGCGTCATCGGGCATCAAGGCAGGATACACCCTGGACGGAGTGCCAGCCCATCGCAGGGCACACACACACACTCATTCATTCACGCAATCACACACTACGGACAATTTTCCAGAGATGCCAATCAACCTACCATGCATGTTTTTGGACTGGGGAGGAAACCTGAGTACCCGGAGGAAACCCCTGAGGCACGGGGAGAACACACACAACACACACACACTCCACACACACAAGGCGGAGGCGGGAATCGAACCCCCAACCCTGGAGGTGTGAGGCGAACGTGCTAACCACTAAGCCACCGTGCCCCCCCATATATGATTAAAAATATAGAATTATGTAACCAAAATAAGTTGAAGGACTCAACAGTCTGTGACAAGTAGCTGATTTCAACACATGTTTACCAGGTGCAGGATCTGAAGATGACTTTTTGTTATTTCTTCACTTAGTGTCATGAGCAGGTCAATAATTCTCATGAGGATTGACTTTCTTTATAGAGCTCAGAATTCAAGTCAACTTGTTTGACATAAAAAAATAAAATAAAATAATTTATGTTGATGAAAAAATATGAAGCAACTCTACCGAGTACAGACTCTTTCCTTTTCTCTCTTTCTCTACTAACAGCCATGAAGACTAGACATATTCAAGTGCTAGGACAAGAAGCTGATATTTCAACTCAAATCTACACAAGTCTCTCTCTCTCTCTCTCTCTCTCTCTCTCTACTGAAGGGCATTAAAGAGGGTGACAATAAGAAGGCACACTCAAGTGTTTAAAAGAAACCAGACTTCATGGATAAAAAAACAAAGAACAGTCTGGAACTGTACCTCCAAGAAAGAACAAAAGAAAGAAAGAACGAACGAGTGAACGAAAGAAAGACTGGCACTGTAAATCCAACCCTGATCTATCCTTCGGCTTCTGCTGCCTCCTCAGATGTGAGCTGGAAGCCTTCCATTAAGAACACAACAGAACATTTTAATTCAGTTCCCTCTGACTGATGATGGATCTCTGCAGTACTCGCTTGCTCACTCACTGCTTTTTAGGATTTATTCTGATTGGCTTTCAGATTTTGGCAACACACTTTTGTGCAAGACATAAATACGAATGAAGTGCAAACACGACCCAACATTGTCTTCTGCCCTCCGTTTGATAAACTGTTTATTAATTACAAAAAATCTAACATTTCTTTGTACGGTGTTTCTAGCAAGCAGGAAGCACAATTTCTACTGGTTGGATTTCTTGTATTTTCTTGTAATTTATGTGTCTTTATTGCATGCCAGAATTTTCTTTGTGTTGAAAGGATGCTATTCTGTGTCTCTCTGTGTTGGAAGGATACTATTCTGTGTCTCTCTGTGTTGGAAGGATACTATTCTGTGTCTCTCTGTGACAGAAGTATGCTATTCTGTGTCTCTCTGTGTTGGAAGGATGCTATTCTGTGTCTCTCTGTGATTAACGGATGCTATTCTGTGTCTCTGTGATGAAAGGATACTATTCTGTGTCTCTCTGTGACAGAAGTATGCTATTCTGTGTCTCTCTGTGTTGAAAGGATGGTACTCTGTGTCTCTGTGATGAAATGATGCTATTCTGTGTCTCTCTGAGTTGGAAGAATGCTACTCTGTGTCTCGGTGTGTTGGAAGGATGCTATTCTGTGTCTCTCTGTGACAGAAGGATGCTATTCTGTGTCTCTGTGATGAAAGGATGCTATTCTGTGTCTCTCTGTGTCAGAAGGATGCTATTCTGTGTCTCTCTGTGATTAACGGATGCTATTCTGTGTCTCTGTGATGAAAGGATGCTATTCTGTGTCTCTCTGTGCCAGAAGGATGCTATTCTGTGTCTCTCTGTGACAGAAGGATGCTATTCTGTGTCTCTGTGATGAAAGGATGATATTCTGTGTCTCTCTGTGTCAGAAGGATGCTATTCTGTGTCTCTCTGTGATTAAAGGATGCTATTCTGTGTCTCTCTGTGTCAGAAGGATGCTATTCTGTGTCTCTCTGTGATTAAAGGATGCTATTCTGTGTCTCTCTGTGTCAGAAGGATGCTATTCTGTGTCTCTCTGTGATTAAAGGATGCTATTCTGTGTCTCTGTGATTAAAGGATGCTATTCTATGTCTCTCGGTGACAGAAGTATGCTATTCTGTGTCTCTCTGTGTTGGAAGGATGCTACTCTGTGTCTCTCTGTGTCAGAAGGATGCTACTCTGTGTCTCTCTGTGTCAGAAGGATGCTATTCTGTGTCTCTCTGTGTCAGAAGGATGCTACTCTGTGTCTCTCTGTGTCAGAAGGATGCTATTCTGTGTCTCTCTGTCAGAAGTATGCTATTCTGTGTCTCTCTGTGATTAAAGGATGCTATTCTGTGTCTCTCTTGATTAAAGGATGCTATTCTGTGTCGGAAGGATGCTATTCTGTGTCTCTCTTGATTAAAGGATGCTATTCTGTGTCGGAAGGATGCTATTCTGTGTCTCTCTGTGTCGGAAGGATGCTATTCTCTCTCTTTGTTTCACTGTGTCACTATCAAGCTGTGAGGAAGAGGGCAGATAGCAGAAGAGGGCAGATAGAGCTTTCCTCAGAGTGTGTTATGTTGCCCATTTGATGTTTCATAAGGAACATGATTAAATAAACCTGCCTGCCTGCCTGCCTGGCTTCACATATCTCACAAGGAGTGATATGTCCTGACTCTAAAGCTCTTTTGTAATATTTGTGCACTAATTAATATACTGTGGGAATTTCAAAAAGCGTATTAGCTTTGCCAACTCACTTAAAATGATGTGGGCTAAAAGTACACCCATTTGTACAATCCAACACTGAAATTAGCCGCAGTAACAATTACCTCCATTCTAAATTACGAGTTAAATCATTCTTGGCTATGGAATTGAAATATTTAAAGAAAATTGTGGTGTTGGTATATTAATCTGTGGAGATAGGAAGTTTTGAAAGTAGGATCTTGGCCTCAGTATATTATCTTGTGGCCTGAATTCAGGGTATTAACTCTGACATGCTGATTATTTATTTATTTATTTATTTATTTTAAAGTGTGCCACTCAGCGGTTCTCTATTAAAATCTGACGTTTAACTTCAAACATTAGACAACTATCTAGGGCTGGGCGATTTGGCTGAAAACTGTATCACGATATCAGTGTTTCATATCGGTCGATATTGATAATTATTGATATTTTTTATGACCCATTTAAAATAAGGACCAGGAAAAAATATTACATTTAAACATATTTATTTTAAACTTAACCTTCCTCTGATCATAATCCCCTCAGTTATTAAGACAGAAATATCAACAACCAGGAAAACTCAAATAATTATAATGTAAACATAAGTCTAAAGTCACAATGAACACTTAACAATTATCTCTTACCATTTATGGTGCAAAATGAAAGAAAATGTAAGAAATGCTTAATAAAGTGTAATAAAATAGTGCAAAGTGTTAAATATAAACATGGAGAACCCTGAGAATTTAGTGCAAGTTTAGTGCTAGGAAGTTCACTAGCTGTTCACCTTCTGGTGAATAAAGTGTTTTAAAATATGTGCAGTGTTTTGTAAACATAAATAAAACTGAGGTAGACTGAGATACATCTGTAATATAAAAAACAAACCTGATACAGTACAGTAACATTGTTTGAAATATAAAACCTGCAGAAATATGAAAAAGTAACTGACTTTTCCTCTTTTAATACTGTTACATGATTGGCTGTTAGTGTGTCACTCCCTACGTTGCTAGGTTACCAGAGAGTGAGTGCCTTTGTTAATGCAACCAAACTTGCTTTTCTTCCGACGAAGAATAAAATGTCCGATCAAGAACTTAAAAGAACAGTAATAGAAATTACATTTCCTTTTTTTACGGAAAAAAAAGAATAAAAAATATCAAACGTTTTATCAAACACATTTTTTATTGATATCGATCACGTGTCTATTGCGATACATATCGTTATCGTTTCATCGCCCAGCCCTACAACTATCTAAACATTAGAAACAAAAGACCACTATCCTGCTGAACCCCAGCTTCTTTACACCCGAGCAAATAAAGTAGCCCGGCTGCATTTCTGCCTAATTAACTAATCTTTATAAAGATTCTTTACTTATGGGGTTATGAAAGGAAACGTGACAAAACCGTCTGACCACGTTGTCTTAGTAGTTAGTTGAATCAGAGCTCTTTCTATTAAAGCAGAAACAAAATATGTGGCATGTTGCCCTGCCATATTCTGCTGCTTAGCGTAGTTCTAAACAAAAAAACACAAAATGCACAAAATGTCCATTTTAAATATCATATCGCCCGTTAGCCACTAGTATGTTTAGATGTTAATATGTATTCATGAAAACTATTAAAAGATTTAACAGGATTTAAGCCCCCAGTTACAGTATATGAAGCAGTGTGTTCCAGTAATTCTCGTCGGCTTAGTCCGTAAATAAAAATCACTCTCTTCAAAACATTGTGAAATTGCAGGAGGATCAGTGTCAAAATAGCAAAAAGATAAGGATTTAAATAGCGCTTGTAGACCTTACACGCTGTGCGCAGGAACTCAAAAAAAATCTACATCTACAATCTACACTAAGCCAGGGTACGGGATAGTGGACTTTCTTCCTATAAAATTGCTTGCTTCAGATATAAGGTCCATCAAAGTACGCTGGACTTAACCATCATTAATATTTAAGTAACACTGAAGCGCACTATAGTGGGAGATTTGTGACCATCATTTCATGTGTTTTTTTGTTTTATGCCTTGTCTCTTGTGTATCTTAATTAGTCTCACCTTGCAAGTTGTGTATGTATTTAAACCCTTTTTGTGTCATGTGTTCTTTGCACACTATTTACTTAGTTACCGTGTGTTCTGTCAACTAAATTCAAATACAAATTCAATTTATTTGTATAGCGCTTTTTATAATTCCCATTGTCTCAAAGCAGCTTTACAGAAGTTTGGAAACAGAATGTATGTATATATATATATATATATATATATATATATATATATATATATATATATATATATATATATATATAGGGATTCATCCGTGAAGAGAACACGTCTCCAAAGTCGCAGACGCCATCGAATGTGAGCATTTTCCCACTCAAGTCGGTGACGACGACGAACTGCAGTCAGGTCGAGATCCAGATGAGGATGACGAGCATGCAGATAAGCTTCCCTGAGATGGTTTCTGACAGTTTGTGCAGAAATTCTTTGGTTATGCAAACCGATTGTTTATATATATACGTATAAACTTGATAATACTTAATACTTAATACTTGATAATATATAATACTTGAGTGGGAAAATGCTCACATTCAATGCCGTCTGCCATTTTGGAGACGTGTTCTCTTCACGGATGAATCCCGGGTTCACTGTAACAGGGCAGATGGCAGACAGCGTGTATGGCGTCATGTGGGTGAGCAGTTTGCTGATGTCAGCGTTGTGGATCGAGTGGCTCATGGTGGCGGTGGGGTTATGGTATGGGCAGGCGTATGTTATGGACAACGAACACAAGTGCATTTTATTGATGGCATTTTGAATGCACAGAGATACCGTGACGAGATTCTGAGGCCCGTTGTTGTGCCATTCATCTACGACCATCACCTCAAACCGAGCATCAGAATGGGGAAGAAAGGTGATTTAAGTGACTTTGAACATGGCATAGTTGTTGGTGCCAGACAGGCTGGTCTGAGTATTTCAGAAACTGCTGATCTACTGGGATTTTCACACACAACCATCTCTAGAGTTTACAGAGAATGGTCCGAAAAAAAGAAAATATCCAGTGAGCGGCAGTTCTGTGGGCGCAAATGCCTTGTTGATACCAGAGGTCAGAGGAGAATGGCCAGACTGGTTTGAGCTGATAGAAAGGCAACAGTAACTCAAATAACCACTTGTTACAACCGAGGTATGCAGAAGAGCATCTCTGAACGCACAACACGTCAAACCTTGAGGCGGATGGGCTACAGCAGCAGAAGACCACACCGGTACTAGTAAGGTGTACCTAATAAAGTGGCCGGTGAGTGTGTATATATATATATATATATCTCAAGAAGAAGAAAAATTGGGATACAAATAAATAATTGAAGGAAAGGAAAAACTCGTTGAGATGATATGAGGAAGAAACCTTGAGAGGAACCAGGCTCCCAAGGGAACTCATCCTCATTTGGGTGACACTCTACAGTAGTGATCATTTCGTCAGACGGGACGAGACGAAATATGTTCGTCAACAACCTTTTTTTTCATGACTAAGACGAGACGATGACAAGACTGCACCACTGTCCAAAAACGCTGACTAAGACTAAATTAACATGCATTATTGTTGACGAAAAAAGACGAGACGAAAATGTTTTGTATAAAATAAAAACTAAGATAAAATCTCTCTTCATTTTCGTCTACAATTGTCTCTGCTTTTTCATCAGCTGTTACGCCTTTAAAATATTCACAACGAGTTCGTGGCTTCGCGCTGTTTAGTGTGTGCGTAAAAGAAAAAAATTCATTCACACGCCACTCAAAAAAAATATCCTGCGCATAAGTCCACCGTCTAGTCAGGCTTTTTGTGTTAAATTATATTTCCTGTCGCTGCGCAGGCTCTTTTACTGTACATGACAGCTTATGTCCCGATGACCGGTCTTTGCATTACGATTAAAAGCAGTATCAATAAAGTAAAAAATGTGATGTGCAGTCAAGTTCGAGTGAAACATATGTGAAACACTTTTTTTACTGAAATGTTTATCAGTAATAATCTCAGTAATAATGTGTTATTTTAAAAAAGACTACAATTTTTTGACTAAAACTAGACTAAAATTAAAAGACTTTTAGTCAACTAAAACTTGACTAAGATACCTTGAGTTTTCTTTTGACTAAAATGACGAGACTTTTAGTCGACTAAAACTAAGACTAACAAAAAAGATATGTGAATGACTAAATATGACTAAAACTAACAAGGACGTTTGGCACAAGACTAAGACTAAATTAAAAATAGGTGATGAAATTAGCACTACTCTACAGTAAATAATGTAAATGTAAATAATGTCCTTTCTACAACAGTTTACAGTATAACAGTGCAACCGAGAGCTCCTGAGGAACTAATGGGTCATCGCAAACTCTGAGTTCAGCACGAGACTCCAACCAGGGGTAGAACATCAGGATTTATGAAGTAGCTCCGTAAGAAGAGGAGGTTTGGATTTGTCTGCTTGCTTTAACAAACATTACGCTATCCTGGAGCTGCATCCTCCTCAGAGTTTCTGCCCTGAGGAACGTCAGTTAATCTAATTCATCAGTGATATCAAAACAGAAAACTTTTTGGAAATTTTTTTTTGGGGAAAAAAAGTGTATGGAACACTTTACAAATACTGTTATGAGTATTACTAGGGCAAATGATGTGCATGTTGCTTTAGACATCTTCTGTATGAGCAAACTCAAGAAACATCACAGGTTGCCGAGTCACTGTAGATGTGCAGGGATTCATTTGGGACGACAGAACAATATGTTCTACAGAGTCAGAGAATGATGCAATTCAATCCTGCAAGGGGCATAAAAACACACATCATCTGGCTTTCTAATACATGCTTCATATGGAGCATGTATTAGAAAGCCAGATGATGAGGACACCACAGCTCGGACATGGAGGGAGTAACAAACAAACAAAAAAAAACACCACGTCACTTTTCTTTTCTGTTTTTATCTTGTGGAAGAATAAAAATCATGAGATTGAAGAAAAGCACTATGGCCAAACACACCGATGTGAAACATAATAGTGAGTGAGGAGAAGATTACAATCATACCTAACATTTCTCTCTTATTCTCCCCTCGCTCTCTCTCTCTCTCCCTCCCACCATGCCGAGCTCCCAGTGTTCTGAGTTCCTAGTCTGATCGACCCTGATGTTCTACCCCTGGTTGGAGTCTCGTCACCTGGTGTTCACCCTACCGGGGATTGATCTGCATGGTCAGCCAGTGAGTCATGGGATTGCTGTGGTTGGAGCCACCCGGAGACTGTCATGCCTTCTTTGAACCATTGTTGTTGTTAGCTTTATGGTCTGGACTTTATAAGCAATCATTTAAAGACTTCAGCAGGAAGGAATTAGTGTTGGGTCTGTGGTGAATTTGTGCTGATCCATGAGTTCCTTAGGAGCTCTCGGCTCCTTACTACAAACTGTTGTAGCAAGGACATTATCTAAATTTACTTTATTTACTGTCCAGTTTCACACAATTAAGGATGAGGTTCCCTTCAGAGTCTGGTTCCTCTTAAGGTTTCTTCTTCCTCATGACGTCTCGGAGTTTTTCCTTGCCGTCGTCGCCTCCGGCTTGCTCATTAGGGATAATAGTAACTTTATTTTAAACTTTTGAGACAATGTGGATTGTTAAAAGCGCTATACAAATGAATTGAATTGAGGTAATTCAATTTGGCTTTCCCACATTTCATTTAAATGGTCTCTCGGGTCCTGTTTAGATCTGTTAGTTCCCAATTTACATTATGTGGTATTTGTGGTTTTAGTAATCTGTAATCAGAGGAATGGAGAGAAATTTTAGCCTGTATTGCAGGGTGATTGTCTCTCATTGAAACAAGACTACATATAAACCCCAGCATATTATTAACACTATTTTTTAGCTTTCTGACAGTCTTACTTGTAGCAAAAATAATGGTAATTACATTTCAGGGGACGATTGTGTTCGCTGATGGATTTATTTAATCTTGAACCATGAATTAAACATATGGAGTGAGTTGTGGGATACTGAATAAACTGATGTGCTGCTTGGTCAAAATTGAGGTTTTTCAGAAAATATGCAAAGGCAATTGATTTTTAAAAAAATGGTAATGGTAAATATACAAGAACTGAAAAACAGAGTCAGGAACATTTACAACAAAACATGACATAGCTTTAGTAGTCAAAGTTACTCAATGCATTATCCGTCCAGAAATGCAGAAAACTAAGGAGGGAAGGAACTTGTTGCTTACTCTATGCTTGCTTGCTTGCTTGCTGGATGAATAAATGAACTTCTTTCACCGCTGCAGATCTCCAGCGTCTTTTTTCACTAAGCATGCTACTGTATGTAGCTCAAATCTATTGTTCATTAAGGGCAGCACTACTAGTTCTAGAGCAGGTCATAGGATGTACTTGACAATCAGAGCGATTTGGATGTCTGAGCATTTGCCCCATCTTCAGTAGATTATCAATCAGAATCTTGATTGGTCCAGTCATGTGTGCACAAGAGTCCAGGAAAATCCATGAAAGCATAATTGGCCCTGTTTCTAAATGGGAACAATAGCATTTATCTTTCCTTGTTAATCAGAGCTAGTTGAATGAAGGCACCTGCTTATAAGATACAGAAAAAAGGGAACTTGGTGTCCTTCTCCAGGCAAATTCAAGAGTTTATTGCTGTTGAAGATGTGTTCATGTGTCAAAAGAAGCACACGTGAGTCCTCTACCTCGAAGGACAAGACAAAGTCAAAAGGCGAGAATTTTGGTACCTTGAATTTTGCTAAATTGTGAGTAAAGTAAATGTGATACCATTACAATTAATATACAACTAATACAATTCTGAAAGACGCATCTTCTACCTTATAACATCGTAATCTCAATTAGGGTTTCAGGGCAATTTAAGAACATTTAAATGTTCAGCCATCGAACTCAGGGAAGGCTGCACGGTGAGAAATGAACACAGTCGTAGTAGAGAACCTCATGCAGAACGCTTAAATGCCACAAGTCTCTGTGAGACATATGCAAAGAAGCAGTGCATAAACCCAGCATGTGTTTTTTAAGGGCAATCAAAAAAGCCCCATTAAAATCTTAAAACATAGGTCGAAGCACAGGCAGGCAGCGACCCATGTTATGTAACCACAATAAAAACACGGAATTAAAAAAGAGGGGAAAATATAAAGGAAATGTGCATTAATGAAACAAGACTTCTCATAAACACACAATGAAAAGTAATCAAAAAATAAACAGGTGGAGGAACATGACTAGTACTGTAAGTGAAAACCAAAACACATCATGAATGAATGAATGAAATCAACTCGTCAGAGGCTTAATACTCATTACATAAGAGCAGGTTGATCAAGACTGATTTTGATTCAAAAGTGGCTTATGAATTAACCTTCACTAGAAGAACAGGAATGAATAATAATGTAACCCGATGTTAAAAGTGCTCTCATGTTTCCTTTCTATTTTTTACACACTGTTTGCATGATTAGTTCTATGCAAAACAGCAGTTATTTTTGATATACAAGCTGTTGCGGTACAAATGTCCCAGTGATACAGTAAATCATAAATGTAAGTGAGCGATCATTCAGGAAAAAAAATGTAGCACAGTGCAGAATATAAATGGAACAAGCACAACACCAGAACTTAATAAGTATAGTTATCTCATTATTCTGAGAATCACATTTAGTCAAACATTGTGAAAAAAAGTGTAACAATGCATCGCAATGAACTAGTAATCCTGCATCTTTAAAGCAGTTGCATTGTTTGAACACTTTAAAGATTATATTCTTTCATGACCACGCTATAACTAGAGATCTTCACTAACTTTCAAGCCACACCACCGATGTACCGCAGAAGACATGGGATAGTTTAACCGTCTTTAGAGCTCTATTTCGGTATAAAACGACACCAAAATGATTCAGTATAACGTTTTCCCTGGGTCACAGACTTTGTTTACTCAATCAAAATTTTATTTATTTAGTTAGTTAAGATATTGAACATGAAGCAGATTTTGTTTACAATTAACAATTAAACCGGTTTCTAGCCAATTTAATTTTTTTTTTGTTATATAAACAACATGCAAATAGTTTTGCACTATTTACGGCTAAATATAAATTATGACGGAAAAGATTTGTTCGAAATATCCTGAGAGTTGTCACAGTCTTTAGACCCCTGTTACTAACGGTTATAAATCTGTCATTTTTTATTGATTACCTTGGAGTCTACCAGCCTAACCTGGGGAATTAAGAGATAAAAACTGGCTCATGCTAGCTTTGGAACGATGCGATAAAGCAGTTTGAAATACTCACTCTCCAAAAATACAATGGGGGAAGAGTTGGCAGGAGCTTCGATGAATATTTTGGAGATGACGATCCAAGATGGATTGTTGGGAATTAGCATAAACACAGCCTGTGAAAATATGAACTGAATTCCATCTTCTAGTAGCGAATAAGTAAATAATTATGCGGATAAATGCTGTATGATTTAATTTTCTCTATTGTTGTGTCTATTGTCTGTATAGGTATTAAATATCTCCAGATGTTATGAATATATAAGTACGGTGTTATTAAATTTAACTCAAAGTGTATTTAAATTAGGGATGTACCGATACCACTTTTTCTCTTCCGATCCAATTCCAATACCGGCGTTTGCCAGTATCGGCGTTTGCCAGTATCGGCGTTTGCCAGTATCGGCCGATACCGATCCGATATCTGTGTTCTTTTCTACCTTTAAAACTAAAGAATGTATAGATATTAAGATTTATTTGTTTCTGGTAAAGAAATACAAAAATGCCCATTACTGGATGAAAAATAAAAACACAAGAAACCTTAAAAAAAGTATTAATGCAGTAGCAAACAGTACTTTTAACAGTTAGAGGTATAACAATCTAAACCATATATACACTGCAATTATTAAATTAAATTATTTTCTGAAGAAAAGGCAATATTTAAAAGTGAATCTTAAATTAGAACTATTGAAACACAACGCAAAATGTATTAAACAGTAAACCTTGCACCCAAATGAGCGACATGTTTAACGCGCTGAGGTAAATGGAAAGGGTGCCTGCTAAACTTGCCAGTCTGTTGCAGGCGGCTGTGCAACATATTTCCTATAAAATTTATTATATTTATTTTCATTCATGCAATTTAATATAAAATGCTTGGATCGGCGTCAATACCGATCCAAAATATCGGATTAATGCATCCCTAATTTAAATACCAAAAGGTTTCAAACTATTCACACTACTACTACTACTATTACTACTACTACTACTACTACTACTACTACTACTACTATAATCCCTGCCATCTCTCCAGACATTTAAGTAGGAAACTCATTTATCTAATACGAATAATATCAAACTACTACTTTGCATTGCATGGCGTGGAGCTGTGAGATCTTGTAGCATGGTAGTAAATGTGTGTGTATAGAGACAGCTCGTTATAGAGGTACGGCCTACTCACTCGGCGCTGCTTAAAAAAACAAGCCCTAATTACAGACATCTTTGAGTACGTGCAAAGAAGAGTAACTATCAGAGACAAAATAAATGATTAGACCGAAAGTCACTGTACAAGTAAAACTGATTTCAACTTATTTCTAGACTTTCCTCAAACTAAGCAATTGGGAAGTATAATCCAAATTAGTGAGAGACGCATCAATTAAAATAAAAGGCGGTATTAAAATATTTCTGCTTTGTCAATTCTTCAGTAACTCTCTGCACCCTGAACCGGTGTCTATGGTGGGAATACATTCCCTGATCTATCATAGGGTGTTCCTTCACACACAGCCTCACCTAGGGGGCAACTTGGTATTTAATCCACCTGAACGCAGGTTTTTAGGAAGTGATCAACTAATTCTCTACATAAAAAGATAAGCATGGTCCAGAACGGCTCTCACCACATCCTGCCCTTTAAGAGACGAGAAAAAGAAGGTTAGAAAAAGTGTCGGTGGTTATTAATCTTAACATGAGTGGCACAATGGTGCAGCAGAACATGATGCCACATCACACCTCAAGGGTTTCGGATTCAGTCCATGGCTTTGGTTACTGTCTGTGTGAAGTTTTACACGGGTTTCCTCAACGTAGACTGGAGAAACTGGCATCCTATTCCAGTGTGTATTCCCATATCACGTTCCCAGGATATGCTTTAAATCAGGATAAAGTGGTAAACTGGAGATGAGTGAAGGAATAAATGAAATCTAAGCTTGTGGGAGAATAAAAACGTTTCTCCAGGTTGAACAGACGCGTCGAAATATTTCATTTCTTTTATGAACGAGTCCTGTAGTGTGTACATGATCATGAATGGATATAGACAACTGATACAGACAACAGCCTAAGATAGAGATAGGAACGAATAAATCTTTAAAAAGAAATGAAAATTAACAAAAGGGAGAAGATAAACAACTACACGCAATCAGTGAACTGCAGAGGTGAAGCAAAGCCTATAAAAAGCTGTCAGATGCACGAGTTCCTTTATAAAGTGTTGTGTAAAAACGACTACACTGACAAACAGATAACTCTGATTACTGTCTGATCGCATGTCCTTGACAAGAATGTGCTGATACGCATCTGATTTAGTATTCATGGGATTTTTGCGTCTTTGCCGAAGTGTGACCTGCTATCAGCATAACCGTGTAATGTATACAAGCGAAATGTACACGAGTCTAACACCATATTCTCTTTTATATTACGTTATGAACTGTATTCCCAGCTTCAGAATAATTTCAGACACCATTTGGCCTAGTGAGTACTTTGTAATTAATGACTCTCTGAGCTGTATTTGCCTTTAAGCCGTTCTCTTCTCTGCTCACACATCTTTAATTGGCATGCTATTTCTGCAAGGTTAAAGAAAAGCTTTTTTTATACCAGCAAGCTTCCACTTCTACATTCAACAAATTTTAATCTACATAACACTTCATACACAACTCCACAGAATCGAAGTTCCATGTGAAATGACTCTTTTGAGTGACTAAAGATTTAAGAACTGTTAAAAGCTAAAGTTCTGTTGATTTGATTGTCTTTCTAGATCATGGTGCAACAGACGATACACCTGGTCAAAATTGGAACTGCCTTAAATGCTAACAGAGGGAACTGGGGCAGGAGATATTCTGCTCTATGCTATATGTTTATATGTGGACATGGAAGGATTGCCAGCAAGTCTTTAGTCCAACAGTATCTCCGTCATCTGGGGGATTGTTTCTGAGGAATAATGTTGTGTGGGATTACACTGAATACCTGTAAAATACATATAGAGACAAGTGAATAAAGGTTAGATTGCAGTGTGAAAGGAGGGATATTTTTCCTCTGCTGTGGTTGGTGGATCAACAGGTCAGTCGGCTGTGAACTCTCCTCAGATTCCCATGGCAACAATAAGCTGAGCAGGAAAAGTGTGCCACAGATCTATGAGAAACTGTTCACCACTTTTTCCAACGACCAGTCACTAATCACTGTTGTTCCCAATAACTGATCACTCATCATCCTTCCCAATGACCAATCACTAATCACTGTTGTTCCCAATAACTGATCACTCATCATCCTTCCCAATGACCAATCACTAATCACTGTTGTTCCCAATAACTGATCACTCATCATCCTTCCCAATGACCAATCACTAATCACTGTTGTTCCCAATAACTGATCACTCATCATCCTTCCCAATGACCAGTCACTAATCACTGTTGTTCCCAATAACTGATCACTCATCATCCTTCCCAATGACCAATCACTAATCACTGTTGTTCCCAATAACTGATCACTCATCATCCTTCCCAATGACCAGTCACTAATCACTGTTGTTCCCAATAACTGATCACTCATCATCCTTCCCAATGACCAGTCACTAATCACTGTTGTTCCCAATAACTGATCACTCATCATCCTTCCCAATGACCAGTCACTAATCACTGTTGTTCCCAATAACTGATCACTCATCATCCTTCCCAATGACCAATCACTAATCACTGTTGTTCCCAATAACTGATCACTCATCATCCTTCCCAATGACCAATCACTAATCACTGTTGTTCCCAATAACTGATCACTCATCATCCTTCCCAATGACCAATCACTAATCACTGTTGTTCCCAATAACTGATCACTCATCATCCTTCCCAATGACCAATCACTAATCACTGTTGTTCCCAATAACTGATCACTCATCATCCTTCCCAAGGACCGGTCACTAATCACTGTTGTTCCCAATAACTGATCACTCATCACCATCAGCTGACAGGTGCAGAGATGGAGCTTAATATTCCACACGTACTGTAACTGTGTGTTTGGTGCAACGGGGAGCACGGCACTCATGATGATAGCATGAACATCGTGTATAACTGAGACAAGCTCAAACTCAAATAGAGCTTGAGGGCATGTGGTAGACTAGTGGTTAAGGTGTTGGGCTACCAATTGGAAGGTTGTGAGTTCGATCCCAGGTCCACCAAGCTGCCACTGTTGGGCCCCTGAGCAAGGCCTTAATTGCTCAGCTGTATCAAAAAAAAAAAGAGAGATAATGTAAGTTACTGCCACTGTATAATGTAAAGTAATGTAAAATAGCTCTGTGGTGTATGCCTGAAATATGAATTTCAACGTCTGCACACTTAACTCTGAATACGGCCCAACCAGATCTCTGTGTATTCATATTTAATCCAGGTTAGTTTATGTTTATGCATATTAACTCACATAATCATGACACAAAATGACCAGCAATGAACCAGTAAATTCCAGTACAAACCTTGCAATCATGGAAGTATATAAAGGATATACACCAGTATGTAAAGATCCAGATAGGTCTGTATTGGTTCCAGGTACAGATACAGAAACACATCCATGTAAAGTCGATTAGGAGGAAGCAGACAGTGACTCTTGACTTATTTGAAGATTTGACACACAAGAGATTCATCGGTTTCATTCGTTTGCACAGTGTAATATCGGCTCATCTCTTACCAGCAACTCGGCCCATTTTTGAGAAGCCAATATAACACAGCGGTAACATCCTTGTGCACACTTAAGTCCTTACCACTTGAGGATTTTTAGCCATGACGCATATTTCTACAAGACAAGCCAGACATTTCCCAACCGACCACATGCTACAGTAAATAATAACGCACCTTACACTTTATACATTACACTTCCAAACACAGCGGCAGAAAAGATGACAATAAAGACAGTAGCAAAACTTTCAAAATGTAATTTGTTTAAAGCCAAAGAAATCACCTTTTTCAAACGGATGTCATTTACTATGTACGGCGATTTTGGCCGTTTGTGATAAATGGCAACGTTCTAGTATACCAACACTATTTAGACACAAATCTGAAACGTGCTCTGTGCGTGCTTTAATAAATGAGACCTGCTGAATGCTAGAAACTTTACAATATAATACAAACACATAAATAACTCAAATATATACAAATAACAACTGTATAACAAGTCCTTTATCTTGCAGACGGTTCATAAAGAAGTTGTAATAGTACCAAAAAAAACTTCAAGGAATGTTTAAATGCTGATGAAGGTATAATAAGAGGCTTTGGTTAAATGAGATTTGGCTGAATGCCACTCTAAGTAATATTTAATCCCATCTGCAAAGCTCAAGGAGAAGCTCCTTAACGGGACGTGACCATCTGGATTCATGGGCAATTGACTGGGCAGGAGCGTTCAGCTAGGTTTTATTATCTTATATTATTCTCAAAGTAAAATGAAAATGAAACAGAATATAGACCGGTGAAGGTCCAACCTGTAGTAGGAATATTCTGTGTGTGTTTGTGGCTTGGAAAAACTATATATAGGTTGAATAAATACTTTAGGGGAGCAGTTTAAGGGAACACTTAAGCAACACAAATCTAGATCTGAATGAATGAAATAGTCTTATTAAATACTTTACATAGTTGAATGTGCTGACAACAAAATGACACAAAAATTATCAATGAAAATCAAATTTATTAACCCATGGAGGTCTGGATTTGGATCACTCAAAATTGAAGTGGAAAAACACACTACAAGCTGACCCAACTTTGATGTAATGTCCTTAAAACAAGTCAAAATGAGGCTCAGTAGTGTGTGTGTCCTCCACGTGCCTGTATGACCTCCATACAAAGCCTGGGCATGCTCCTGATGACGTGTCGGATGGTCTTCTGAGGGATCTCCTCCCAGACCTGAACTAAGCAGTGTATATTACGGTGGCCGGGAAGTGCAAAACAAATTAACAAATCCCAAAACAAATTAACAAATTGGGATTTGTACATATATATATATATATATACAATAAAACATATATTTATAAGAGAATATATGTTATATATATAACATATATGTATAATGTATATGTATATGTATATGTAAAAATATATGTATAATGTTGCATATGTCATGACCAGTAGGTGTAACCTGTCCAGAACAGCTCATGTATCCTCAAGCCATGGTTGTTATAAGACTCACCAATCACGCAGAGATATAACCTACTGTTATTTTTTTTGTGCTCGTGGTCATTTGTTGATGCATTATATCAGAAATCACTGAATAACTTTTGATATTCATTGTCTGAAGGTATGACAAAAAAAAAAAAACGTTCACATGGTTTTTCCAAGAAAAATTCTAAATCTCACTTGGGCCGCTAATAAAAGTCTACAATAAGCACATCACACTTGAACCCCTACCACAAACGATTAAACAATTCACACAACTAAACACAATCAAAAGAGGATAATGAGAAAATAAAGTGTATAACAGATTACAGAGACATAATTAGGGTGAAAAACTCATCACAATAGAGAGGTTTCTTCATATTCAGAAAAGTCACTGAAATGACAGTTTAATCCGAACCACACAAGCAAAATGCCTCCCACTTCATAACTGACACCATTAGAAATTGTCACCCATTTAGATGTCAAAATATAAGCATTTTGCTGAGGTTTTGCTAACACTGAGGATTTTTTTTTATTAAATATTCAAATTAACCAATAGCAAATTAAACAACAATGTCCAGTTTCTTTTTACAAAGACTAGCAAGAGAATTTTAAAATCACTGACATCTTACGACAATGATAAAAAGTGTATTATGATGACGTAATGAAGTTATGATGATGATGATGATGATGATGATGATGTTCATTGCCCAACCCTTAAAGTGATTGTACCAAATTCTAAAAGCTTATATATTCAAATGCTGGCTTCCCTCTTGAATTCAGTGTCTTCTGGGTAGATGAATCCAAACCGGGCAAAGAATCGGAACTGTGCAGCCCTTTGTAGCGTGAGTGTAGTCCATGTTTAAAATGTTTAAAATATTAAAAATATAAATAAAATAATATTTACTGTTTTAAATAATATATAAAAACAGTATTCCATGCTTGAAATGAAAGGCTTTCATGGATTGCTGGTGAGCATTAGTTCGTTTTGCTTTTCCTCTTGTGACTCGCGGTCAATAAATTCTACCTCTAGCTCATACGTTCAGGTGAACAAGTACACAGCTCATCTCGACTAGCCGGAAAACGCTGTGTCTGTGGAGTCGGAGGCATCTCTATATTTTCCTCATTAATCCTTCAGATTTCAGGCCATGCAATTAACTCGCTACATTCTTTCCGACAGTAAAGTCTTCATTACAAGAATATCGGCGTGGTTTGAAAAGCACTTGAGTATGTAATTTTCCTTCCGGGAACCAAATGAGTGTGAAACAAAATGACACGAGGCACTGAACGGTACTCCACTCAGATATCCGGACTCGATTGTGCTCGTCGCAGTTTTGCTAATAGGTGATCCATTCACTGACGTTCAAAGTGCCAGAAAACCTTCAGTCAATTACTTTGATTTGTGTAAGAAGCCGAGTGAAACGGACTGCAATGAAAGGTAAAAATGGAAAATTACTTTATTTTCTAAGTTCTTTAAACACCGGTCATGCACGTTAGCACGCAATTCGTCAAGCCGTACGTGCTACACTCAATGCAGTAGCTACTGCTCGACCACTGAATCAGTACGTACTAATCAATATATGCGTGTAGTATGAATAAATTCTGGACATAATACATCTGCCATGCTGGAATTGTCATGTGACCACAACTGTTTTTTTTTCCTGTTTAACCCTTCAACAGTTTACCAACTAGAACAACTTTTAATGCTTTTATCACCTGCACTTAAGAAGAGCCGATACATTGCCTTCCATCTTTTTTGATTCTGACAGCTCTTCCAAGCCTGTCCCATTGCCTTATGGGATAGAGAAGTGTCCTATGCTTCCATACTGCAGAATGTCTGTAGAAGCAGAAAGTGATCCAGGTATTTCTCAGCTACGGAGTCCTCCACTTAGCATGCATTGATCTCATGAACAAAATGGAAAAATAGTTGGTAGAGCAGGGAACCTGATGGCAGACAGCTGAAAAAAAAGGCTGTTTTAGGATGTTTATGCATTACACCCTGTCTCACGTCAGATTTTTATTAAGCTGTACCAGCTCTAATTGCAGCTAAAAGGTCTAAAAGGTCCAGCTTCAGTCCATTTCCCTCATATTTCATGGACGTGGTTGTACTAAAAGCACAAAACGTATCCATAACTCTATGCTGCTGTAGTTGGTCCTGCATTAAAGTCTGTACATCCATATACCTGTTCAAGAAAGTTCACGCTCACTAGATCATCTCACCTTAGACGTTCTACACTTAAGAACTGCTAAAAAACTGTAAAAGACCCGGATTCTCATACTGAACATCCTCAATGCACCCAGTACTCTTTGTGAAAGGGCAATTATTTACTGTATATGTCGCACTATCCGGTGTCACCCAGAAGAGCATTTACTTCCTCTCAAGGTTTTCTTCCTGGTGTTGTTGGAGTATTTCCACTACCACACTCACTACTGGCTCTCTCATTAAGGATTCATCCAGATTTCTATAAAGCTGTGTTGGGATGTTATCTACTGTCACTACCGTTGTGCTTATAAAATAAAACGGAATGAAACTGTGCTTCTGTAAGAACCACTAGGCCTTGACTAACCTTCAAGAGGACACTGATGTTGCTTACAAAACAGTATCTACTGTAGTAGACTGAGCTACAGCACCGATGCATTAAAACAAATCGGTTGCCAGATATTAGATTTTGCACTATAGAGCTCAGAGAACCTCCACGGAACTCCTTATCCACTCCTTATGAAGCGCTCAAATGTGATTTGCACTTGAGCTACAAGTCAGCAGGGGTCAAGTCCAGACGGATAGATTTGGAGTTTCGCTCGTATTTTTAGTTTCTATTTTGTGCTGTAATGTTAGTATATTTAGAATGACATCTAGGCTTTATCTAGAAGAACATATTGTTTCGCCCCCGTTATTTGCACCCATGAAAGGGCAGCTACGCCTTTTCTGTGCCATATTTGTACCAGATTAAAAAAAAACCTTCCTTAAATACAATCAGAGGGAAAATGCTGCTTATTTTAGCCATCGAATTTGTGCAAGCTATAAAATGTCTGCTGGTACTGTAGATCGTGTCCAGTTACTTGTGTGCGAATAAAAAAACAACCTTTATGCAAGGATATCACTTCCTCTCAAATACAATGTATAAATACTGTATAATACTGAAATAATGTGTACCGACTATGTACTGTATTTACATCCAGACTTTTCATGTACAAACTTTTTCACTCCTCAGCTGATAATGTGACAACAAATGAACCCAGAATAAAGCTATAAAGCATAAAGTATCTCAGGCTATAATTCCTCTGCTTCGGTAGAAATCGTTAAATGTTGAGCACAGAGATGTTTAACGTGTGATTCAAACGTGTTCAAAAGTAGAGACGAGAAAATGTTACCTCTCGATGTCACCTATAACACAACACACTGACGGCTGCTGTAAATTGAGAACATGGGTACTCAGGGAATAACATTTATCCACACTATGTGTCTCCATATCTACAGTACAGCACTACTACTAGCACAAAATACTCTTTTTATCTATGTATTTATTATATAGATATATCTATACACTCACCGGCCACATTATTAGGTACACCTTACTAGTACCGGTGTGGTCTTCTGCTGCTGTAGCCCATCTGCCTCAAGGTTCGACGTGTTGTGCGTTCAGAGATGCTCTTCTGCATACCTCGGTTGTAACAAGTGGTTATTTGAGTTACTGTTGCCTTTCTATCAGCTCGAACCAGTCTGGTCATTCTCCTCTGACCTCTGGCATCAACAAGGCATTTGCGCCCACAGAACTGTCACTCACTGGATATTTTCTCTTTTTCGGACCATTCTCTGTAAACCCTAGAGATGGTTGTGTGTGAAAATCCCAGTAGATCAGCAGTTTCTGAAATACTCAGACCAGCCCGTCTGGCACCAACAACTATGCCATGTTCAAAGTCACTTAAATCACCTTTCTTCCCCATTCTGACGCTCGGTTTGAACTGCAGCAGATCGTCTTGACCATGTCTACATGCCTAAATGCATTGAGTTGCTGCCATGTGATTGGCTGATTAGAAATTTGCGTTAACGAGCAGGTGGACAGGTGTACCTAATAAAGTGGCCGGTGAGTGTATATATATATATATGTATGTATATATATATATATATATATATATATATATATATATATACATATACACATATATAATATATATATATGTATATATAGCAGCTAGTAAGGTACGTGCAAACCCAAGGTGTCCCAAATTGCATAGCTACTGTACACACTATTCTACTGCATTTTGTAATCAATTGTGTTCTCATAATGAAGATTCCATCAAGTTCTTCACATCAAATACCAGGATGATGTTAAGTTTTGAAGTTATTCACCAGAAAAAAAAAGTGTTGAACATGTATAGTTCATGCTCTTAACACACACAGCATAGATAAAGTAGACGAGGGTCGCGGCTAACGGGTGCTGACGAGGGATAATGACATTTTTTAAGACGTTAACGTCTTGCAAATGTCTTTTATATTAATTCAAGTGTTGGGATTTTGTCAGAGTGAGAAACAGTTCCAAAAAAAGTTGCTGTTCTAATTGAGACCCTTCTAAAAATGTCTATACTAGATGATGGAGTACATCGTGTAAGTGAGCAAGCGCGTAGTGTGTAATACATCGTTTGAGACGCAGCATCGGTTTAAGAGGACTTGTGCAATGATGATAAAGATATTTTATCTTATTCTAAATGCTTATAAACAATTACTGTCTCCCACAGGATATAACGCTGCTATTAATGCCGATTATGTGCTTTGTAGATGCGGAGTAAAGAGTTTGCACAGACACTAATTGTATTCGAGTCTTATTTGACATCATTTGGCCTTGAACTTTTGTACATTTTCTTATTCACGTGGTTTCCATCTCAGTATTTGCCTGATGTTCTCACCTCTGACCCTGTGGATCTTTGTTTTTTTTTTTTCTTCTTCAAATAAAGAAACTAACCCTTGCGTCCAAGTGAAGTGAAATAAAATCTGTCGGTAAGCAAGAAGGCAGGAAATACATTTTATTCAAGTCTGCTGGTCATCAGAAATGAAATGAAAATGTCAATGTGAAATCTGGATTTAATCATTTGTCATTATGAAAATGTCACCACACTGTAGTGTGCACACATGCACTTCTTACAGATAATGAAAAGAAACCGACTGAACTGGATTCTGCAGTAGACAGCGAGGTTATGTCACTTCAGGACACTTTTTATATGGACGTACACATGGACAATGTAATCTTCTGCCTTATGGTTTGGCATGTTATGTAATCGGAGATGCCTTTCAGCTCACAAAAGATGTACAGAGTGCTTATTTGAGTTACTTCAACCTTCCTGGTATTTTAAACCTTTCTGGTCATTCTTTTCTGACCTTGCTATCAAGGCACATAAAACTGCTGCTCACTCAGTGGTTTTTGTCTGTTTGTTTACTGCGCAGCGTTCTGTGTAAACTCAGAGCCCCAGAAGGTCAGCAGTTTCGGAAACACTTACTGTAAAAAAACAGCTTGTCTAGCACCAACAACAGTTAAAGTCACGCAGACACGCAGACATTTTTCCACCATTCAGAAAACTGATATAAACAGAACTCTGGGAATGTGGATGAATGCAAAATGAATTATTAAATCTATATAATAATGTAATATTAATCTTTTTTTATGAGGTTTCTGCCATACACGTCCACACATGTGAATTAGCTATTACTAGAGTAAGGACGTTTAGTAGAACAAGACTAAAAGAAAACATGATTCATCAGACCAGGTTACTTTCTTCCATTACACCAGGGTTTAGTTCTGATGTTCACGTGCTCATCGTAGGTGCTACTGGTGGTGGACAGGGTCAGATTGGGCACGTTGACTACGCAGCTCACAGCAAGCTGAGACACACTGTGTGTTCTGATATATTTCTATCTTAGCCAGGATTAAATTTGACAACAATTTTTCATACAGTAGCTCCTGTATGGGATTGGACCAGGCGTACTAGCCTTCATGCTTCACTCAAGCCTTGGGAGCTCATGACATTGTTGCTGGTAGTTCTTCCTGAGAGCACCTTTCATATACACTAAACAGTGCTTATCAGGAACACTGACCCAGTCATCTAGGCCTCACAACTGCCCCTGGTCAAAGTTGCTCAGATCCTTACACTTACCCATTTCTCCTGCTTCCAACACATCAACTTTGAGAGTTGACTGTTCACATGCTGCCCAGTATATCCCAACTCCTTGACAGGGGAGTAGGGTTGCAAAATTCCGGGAATTTTCAAGGCTGGAAACTCCATGGGAATTAACGTGAATATATGGAAATAAACTGGGAATTTTAAACAAATGCAGAGTTGCCTATAACAAGGAACTTAAATGTAGTTAAAAAATCTTGCAGCATAATTTTGTTTAAAACAACAAGATTTAATACAATTTAAGTTGAATCTGTACCCTGTATTCCTCCTGGAGGGCCATTGAGGCCAAACCCACTGCATGTACTTGTGTCCTTCCATAACATGCACAGTAACACTTTATTTTAGGGTCATTTAACTAGTTGCTTATTAGCATGAATATTAATAGAATATTGGCTATTTATTAGTACTTATTAAGCACATATTAATGCCTTATTCTGCATTGCCTTATTATACATTCTTAATTGTACCAATACCTAAACTTAATATCTACCTTACTAACTCTTAATAAGCAGTAAATTAGGAGTGTTACCACATTCACAGATAATTTGATGACCCTCCCCACACACTCACTCCCCCGAAATTAAAAAAAAATTCATTACAATTAAATCAGTCAAGACGTCATTTTTAAAATTTGTATTACCTTGCATGCATGTCTGCTTTTGACAAAACAAAATGTTTATTTATGTTTGTATATGATATTAGTTTATATAAATTTCCCTGTATTTCTAAATAATTCCCATAAATTTCCATAAATTCCTGTAAAGTTTCCAATTTGGAATATTTCCAAAATTCCCCAGATTAAGTTCCCGTGGAAAGTTTCTGGAAATTTACCGGAAACTTTCCGCCCCTTTGCAACCCTACAGGTGAGACACCCCTTTAACACGACAACCGACGTTATCCCCCTTCACCTGTCAGTGGTTTAAACGATAAGCTTCTACAAGTAGAACATTACATTTTTAAATATTCAGATTTATTTTTTTGTCTTTGAACTCCAAATACTTTCGACAGCATCATAAACAATGAATTTTGTTATAACCACCCTGGTACCTTCATAATAAAACTGAATGGCTGACAGTTACAGTTACAGTTATGTGAAAGTGGACCTCAAGCTTTGTGAGCAGCTACTACAGAAACTAAACAACAGAGTGCTCGTGCATCACACTCATAATCGACCACCCAGCTTTACTGTTCTGAATAAAATGAACGAGGCTCGGCGTTCAAGTCTGACGGTACACTCAAACCTCCTAATAGTGGTGCGCTGGCATCTTGACTGTTATATTACTTGTATATCATTGGCACATCCTGCATTGTTTGAGAGATTTTATTGATCAGGCTTTTTTTTGCTACCTTATGATGCATTTGGCTTTCTGACTTTTTCAGCTGTGTCTGTGGTTTTTCAGTGTGATAGAAAATGCTCAGTGATATGATTAGATGTCAGAATTACAATTATAATCATGTGGCAGCAGAGCAATACATGAAGTCATCAAGAGTTTTCGCTAATGTTCACGCCTCAGAACGTGGGGGAAAATTGTGATCACGGTGACTTTAACCTTGGTATGCTTGTGCTGCCAGATGGGCTAGTTTAAGTGTTTCAGGAACTGCTGATCTCTTGGGATTTTCACATACAACAGTCTCCAGAGTTTAGACAGAATTGTGTAGGGAAAAGAAAATATAAATCACATCCAGTAAGCAGCAGAGAAAAACACATTGTCAACAAAGAGACGTAGAGACCAGATTCGGTCAGATGAAGGTTAACATGAACAATTACTCTTTACAACCGTGGGACGCGTCTCAGAATGCATAGAAAGTTCAGCCTTGGGGCGGATGGGCTTCAAGAGCAGATGACCACATCAGAGTCCAGTACTTTCACCCAAGAATGGGAATCTGAGGCTGCACTGGGTTCAGGCTCTCTAAAACTGGACAGTATATGCAGTTTCCCAGTCGATATCAAACGTACGTTAAGTGGCGCCACTAACTTTAGCAGAATACAGTGAATTTTTACACTGTTTAAAAAAGAATCATAGAATGTGCCTGAGCTCATTTAAAAGATATTCGTAAGGGGCTTTTTACACCTGGTCACTTCATGTGTTTTCTGTGATCAGATAGCTATCCGATGGTAAAAAGACCAGGTCTAAATGCCCTCCGAAACGTTTTCGAGACGGATATAAATACAATCGTTCAAACCACTTCAGGAGGTGGTCTGGGACGCATTTCAGATGAAACTGGACAGGTGTAAATGAATGTGGTTGTTCAAGCCACATACGTCAGCACTATACTCCTCCCAAACGGAAGTACGTCACTCGCAGGTGATCTTTCACCCAGGTGTCTCGTTGGGTCTTAAAATGCACTGCTGCGTCAGCGAAAATGTAGCAAACAGTAAATGCTGTTTTTTGTAGCATAACCGTCGTAACAAGATTTTTCATCTTCTTTATGATTGCATTCTGAAAATCGCATACACCAAAGCGTGTTCCATTTCAATTACCCCGGAAATGAGGTAAAATATATTAGCATTTTAGGTGGGAGTAGAAAGATCAGATTGATATCCGATTCGCCAAGACGCATTTATGTGGCCTAATGTAAATGGAACAGTTTTAACAAATCAGATAGCTACGGGATCAGAGAAAACACATGCAGTGACCAGGTGTAAAAAGACGTCATGTGTCGTCGGCCATCTTGAAATTATTTTCTCGTCCATGGTCAGTGCCTGGAAGCCCCGCCACCTGTTAAACTACGTAAGCAAAGCTGCAACTGTTGAGTGCATGAAGTGTCCAACATTCCACACTTCAATTTTTTCGGATGAATAAAGTGCATCATCTGTGTACATGAAGTGAGCTGGTTAGTATTTTCAGTGTAAACACTATGGACACTACTACTACAAAATGGAGTTGAATAGTGCATTAGTATGCGATTTGGGACATAACTTCTGACTAACAAAACCCACAGTGATGCCGTGCTGCGCTGTGAAGTGCAGTGCTGTGATGTGCTGGCGGATTCTCCTAACATTCATGCAGGATTAAAACATCCACAACAAACTACTCTGTGATGTGAAGATAACAATCCCACTGATACCTTTTCCGGCTTACCAGAAGTAGAGCATCAGCGTGTGAATTATTTAAACCCAAGACAAACTGCAGAACCTCGCACTCCTCTCCGAGACACAATTTCCATCTACTTAACACACTGTTCTACAGAGTGTGTGTACCTAATTACAGCACATAGGAGGTGTGAAGTTGCTATGCGAGAACCTGCATCGTTTCGTTGGGTTTTAACGTCTGTGTTTTATTTGCTGTTAGCAGAAACCTTAGACCTTAAGGTTAGCTAGAACTGATCCCTTTCACTGAAACCAAAATTAGTCCTTTGGTATAATAATTAGCAATCGTCAATATTAAACTTTTATACATTCCACTGTACAAAAAAAAAGGTACACTAGGTGCATTGAAGTACACACATTTAAATACCGGGGCAGATGAATGGGCTGTCGCACAGCAGATGTTGTAGCATGTGAAAAGCCTACAGCAACTCGATTCATGATACAGAGCTCATAAAGACATTATCCATTGTTTCTATTTTTCCATTTCATTTGTATTATTTATTTTATACTATTGTAGTGGACATAATCATGGTTCTCATGATTTAAGTAGAATTCTATCATTGTAGGATTTGTAAAAAAAAAAAAAAAAAAAAAAAAAAAAAGATCACAACATTATGGAGCTGTTACTTTTCCATCTCAGTGTTTCCACCTTATTAATTGTCTGACACACCATTGGAGACTATCCCAGGAACGAGGGCATTGGGGCACCCACACTGTGTGCCTCCGTGTGAAACTTTAGTGTAAGCCCTCCAACTACCAGCCTGTTTTTTTGGAAACTGTTAGTAGGAAACTGAATAAATTTAATGGAAACCACACCAACATGGGAATAACACACACAGATAGTAGCCCAAGCTCTAAACTGAACCAACCATCACTGTGCCATCATTTTTTCTGAGCAAGGGAACAAAACCAAGAAAAAAAAGAAAAGAGGAAAGAAAAGTATATTTTTAAAAAATTCATTTTTTTATTATTACTTACCTGGCACCAAAATAAATGCACAATTATTTTTTTATTTCCAGACAGACAGATATACAGAGGTCCTGAAAAGCCAGGATTGTTTTAGTTTTTTTTTCCTTCCTCAGATATACTGTATATATGGGGGGCACGGAGGCTTAGTGGTTACCACGTCCGCCTCTCACCTCCAGGGTTGGGGGTTCGATTCCCACCTCCGCCTTGTGTGTGTGGAGTTTGCATGTTCTCCCCGTGCCTCGGGGGTTTCCTCCGAGTACTCCGGTTTCCTCCCCCGGTCCAAAGACATGCATGATGCATGGTAGGTTGATTGGCATCTCTGGAAAAATTGTCCGTAGTGTGTGATTGCGTGAGTGAATGAGAGTGTGTGTGTGCCTTGCGATGGGTTGGCACGATGCCCGATGACGCCTGAGATAGGCACAGGCTCCCTGTGACCCGAGGTAGTTCGGATAAGCGGTAGAAAATGAGTGATAAATATATATATATATATATATATATATATATATATATATATATATATATATATATATATATATATATATATATCAGGTTTTAGAGATTTGTAACACTAACACTGTACTGCTGTACCAGTTATTTTCTGTTAAAGCACTCAACCATGACACATGCTATTACGTACACATACTAAAGCATTTCGACATATGGAACGTAAAATGTGCTGTGATCTTGAGAAAACATTTGTTTTTGTACTTGTGATCACACTTACAATTTGCACGTGGACATAAAGAAATCAGTTTCATGTGCACTTTAAGAAAATAAACATTACATTTGTGCTGCTTCTCCACTTTGTCCAATGGAACTCAATGAAATTACAACACTGTTGTCAGCGGTGATAGTGATACTCAGTACTGTATTTTACATTTGCTTTCTCAAACTGGAATAAGGTGGATTACTTTCTCAGTAACGGATCTTTCAGAGTGGTTTCAGCGGAGAAATCTTACAGTGGGACAAGCGACAATCATAAGCTTTGGTTTTCACGCCATAATTTCAATCATTCACAAAGAAACCCAAAAGCGTCCTCATCTCCACTTTTACTTTCTATCTGTACTCCAAAACGTACTGTAATTAAAACTCTTGTGTTCGGACAATGAGAAAAATGGCTTTAGTGCATTCGTTATTTACTGATGTGGATAAGAGCGAGTTTGTTTTTATTGTTTGCTTTTCTGGGGAAAAAAAACAATCAGTTGTGTAATTGTATTCTTGTGGATCAGGTTTCGTAAATCAGTTGAGAATGGCAACAATTTGGACTGTTAAAGCTTTTCACTACTCCTGTTTAAAACATTTAATATTTACTACAGATGTCATGAATGGAGTGATTATACTTGTAAGTATAGAAGAGTCTGTTTTATGTGTTAAAAGGCATGTGATTACAGTCCTGTCACATTTCTTGTCATTACTGGTTTATATCGCTGGTCTATAAAATGTCACACCTCCATTTTCATTTGCCACGAGCTTGTGCCATACATCAAGGCTCTAATTTAGTGCTTAAATGCCACAAATGGCATGTTTCCTGCAACGACGTACTGTAGCTTTTTTGCCAAATGATGACCTCTGAAGGTTTGGCGCTCGAGGCAGATTCGGACACCGCAGTCGGAAACAAAACAGCACAGAACACGTCACTGAATAATTCATGAAACAGAACAATGAATCCCTTTGTTATTTAGTGCTTTTTAAGTTGTGTAAGGCTCTACATGGGGTTGTGTGGGTCATATGGTTGGTAGTTTATGTACATGTACAGACAGTTGCAAACTTAACTGCTTAATAGCACCTGTAAGACTATAGTTGCTTGGCGTTACAAAATATCAACACACAATAAAACAAAATGAATGACTATTAATTAACTATATTTTTCGTAACTTTTTTTTTTCCTTTCCGACATATGGCAGATGCCCTAATCCAGAGAGTCTCTATCGATGAATACATAGACACATGTTCACTAGGTTACAGACTTAAGAATAACATCAACCTAAAACTCTGGTCGAGTTTTAATGTAGACATAAAACAAACAGGAAACAAAGTTCAAGTGTTTCAGGAAGAGGTAGGTCTTCACCTGTCGTTTGAAGATCTGTACAAATTCAGTCCACCATTTCGGTGCCAGAACAGAAAAGAGTCTTGTTGTATAACTACCTCTTACCCTGAGAGGGCCTTTTTACACCTGGTCACTTCATGTGTTTTCTCTGATCCCATAGCTATCTGATTTGTTAAAACTGTTCCATTTACATTAGGCCACATAAATGCGTCTCGGCGAATCGGATATCAATCTGATCTTTCTACTCCCGCCCAAAATGCAAATATATTTTACCTCAGTTCCGGGGTAATTGAAATGGAACACGCTTTGGTGTATGCGGTTTTCAGAATGCAATCAAAAAGAAGATGAAAAATCTTGTTACGACGGTTATGCTACAAAAAACAGCATTTACTGTTTGCTGCATTTTCGCTGGCAGCAGCAGTGCATTTTAAGACCCAACGAGGCACCTGGGTGAAAGATCACTTGCGAGTGACGTACTTCCGTTTGGGAGGAGTATAGTGCTGACGTACAGTATGTGGCTTGAACAACCACATTCATTTACACCTGTCCAGTTTCATCTGAAATGCATCCCAGACCACCTCCTGAAGCATTTTGAACGATTGTATTTATATCCGTCTCGAAAACGTTTCGGAGGGCATTTAGACCTGGTCTTTTTACCATTGGATAGCTATCTGATCACAGAAAACGCATGAAGTGACCAGGCGTAAAAAGCCACAGAGATGGTGGGACCAGGGACGAGCAGTGCTGGTAGCTCTGAGGCACTGAGGTGCAGTGTGAGGAGTGACAAGAGCTTTGAGGAAAGAAGGAGCCGGTCCATTTTTGTGTCCGTTCGGGCCTCAAGAGCATTAGTAAAGTCAAGATTTGGTTTCTGGTGTGTACTCTGAATTTCAATTCCTCCTAGAAGTGTGTGGTGGGGATGAGATCAGGGCTCTGTTCAGGACACTCGAGTTCTTCCACTCAAACCTCTGGAAAACCATGTCACATGGACACCGTCTTGCTGGAACAGGTTTAGGCCTCTTAATTCTAGTTGAGTGAAATCTTCATTATAAAGCATACAAAAACTTTCTAGACAGTTGTGTGCTTCCGAGTTTGAGGAAGCCGCACGTATGGTTGTGACCTGCAACTTTGTCTTTTTGGACACCAGGAAACCAGGGAGATGTCTCATACTCCTACATAACCGCTCTGTAATGTAACACCATAATGTATAATACTACTGTATCTGTATGTATGCATCTTTTCACCATGGTAAACACCAGGGGTGGTGGAATGAAGTGACCGATCAGCTTCACTTTCTGAGCTGGAAGTGGGTGGAAGTGGAACAGCGATGAACTGGTTCGAGTCAAGGCTGTTACTTAGCGCTCGGCAAATCTCTTTCTGTCCGCTGAGTTCAACTGGGTTGTCAAACACTATTCCTCAAATTCTTGGCTAAGATCAGCATTCTGCAAAGACACTTCTTGGCACGTTATTTGGAAGCGCTGTATAATTGACCCGACGTGAACAAATCGGTTCTCTGAGCACGCAGACTGACCATTAAACAGACCTGTAAAACTCAGATCCGACCAAAGTGCTTCATGAAGAAGCGAAAATAGTAGATGACAGCATGCATTTAATCTCTAATAACTGCCAACTACTGTACGATCTTCGGTTTAACTGTGTGCACTCTCATTAGCTGATGCAAGTGAGCTCTGTTCTGTTCACCTGGTCGCTGCTGTAGAAGGACAAAACCACAACCTGTTCCAGTTAATAAGTTAATAAGATGTTTTAAGTGTACTGTTAAAGGTTTGATATACACATCTCTCTTCATTTAAACCAACAATAAACATTAAAAATTGATCTTTCAACCAGTGCAGAAATGAATTAGTTTGTCGTCTATTCTTTCCATCATAAATGTCACTTTTTTTTGTCAAGATGAATGCAAATGTAAGCTTATGGAACAAAACAAAGATTCAATCACATGCTCTGTAAAGAAAATCTTATTTCAGGAGTAAATTACAAGAGTTTTGCTAAGCTCTGTTAAGTATCTTATTTCCAGTACTGATGTTGACTACATGCACGCATGAAGAAACCAAAAAGAAAAAAAAAAGAAAAACCTTGAACTAACTAGCTGTTTTGTTTAAGCTAATTATATCTAATAGTCAATCATTTGCTTGTTGTTCATGGTTTCAATTCTCAATATATCTGTTTTTATCAAGCGTTTCTCTCACATCTCTCACAATCCAGTTAATCTCATCACGCTTATCATTTGCAGTTAAAGTGCCACTAGTTATGAAGTAAAGTTTTATAAAACAGAACATTTTTCATCCGTTTTATTGTTTGTTTGTTTGCCAAAAGACGTGTCAGGAAAGTGGACAGTGGACAGACAGCAGCACATCCATCGCTGGTCCAATTAATTTAATTTGAAACTAATTATTTGCTTGAGTCACTAAGTCATAAGAGAGTTTAATAAAAGTGAAATCTTAATTTGATTTGTTATGCGTCGATTTACCCAGAAGCGCCGGCCCAAATAACCCCCCATTACTCGCATAAGAAAAATTGGTCACCTGTTGCAAGCTAATGTGAGCGTTTTTTTCCACTTCTCGTGATCTAGCTCGAATTCAAGGTTCACTGCATTGGCGCTTGTGGGTGAGGCATTAGTTTAAATTAAAAATGGGATTAGATTTTGTGTGCATGTAAAGAAGTGGAAGTCCTCATGTGAAGAGGGCTGGTTTTGTGTTTTCTCCTTCAAGAGCTGAGTGTTTCTCATGGAGGATGATTGAGTAATGAAAAGTAATGCAGCTTTCATCGTGTGGGGACACAAATTAAAAGCGTTAGCAGTTAAGAACATTCAAAAAAGAGGCTGCAGGGATCAAATTGAGCCTTTTTTGTATTTGTGAAGTGTTTTCTGGTTGTATCTGATGGCAGATGTGACCCTGTAATACAGCTGGTCTTGAAAAGTATAACATCTCAAGTCAAGAAGCCTTTATGTTGTTGTCACTTGAATTTGAAACACTGTTCCTCCAGGACCATGGTGACAGTGACAAGAGCTACAAAAGACAACACAACTAAATAAACTACACAGTATTACATAACGTGAATGTGTGCACATGTGAACAGTGCAAGACGGTGCAATCCTGAGAAAGCAAGTGCAATCAGATATGAAAACTTTGGCAACCACATAAATTTGGTACTACTAATGAGTAGTGTTGCCATCTCACAGCTCCCTGATCCAAATCCTGAATTCCCCATGTTCTCTTCCATCCCCAAAGCATGCTAATAGTTGGCATGGCAACTAAATAGTGTAAATTATTGTCCGCTGATGGACTAATGTATCGCTCAAAGTGTATCCCTGCCTCATGCACAGTGCTGAAAGGACAGACTCTGGATCCACTGGTGACCCTGATCATAATAAAGCAGCTTCTGAAGATAAATGAACGAATGAATCACTCCTGTAATGGACACACACAAAAAAAGGGGTGATGCTTTTATCGCTAGTCATCAGGCACATTGAATTCATGTTGTTGCAATATTCAAAAGTTAGTACTGTATCAGAACCTTAACTAATAAACGGAGGGGAATATTTCAGATATCCCTCTGTATGCGTTTTCTATTTCGCAAGGCCGTTCTTTCGGTGTAGACCTTTCAGAGAAATGCATTACTAGCCTATTACAGACTGCTTCATGCTTAATTTGAACTTATGGAGGTATTACATGAGCCAAGAGGGGCACAAACGAACGCTGTGAAATGAGATCGGACACACTACAGGTATTCATCCGACCATGTAGCTGCTCATTCATCTCAATAGTTCACATTCATATATGAATCATACGGTGTGTATTATTCACAATGTCATTCCAGAAAACATTCTGGCTGTCAATTGTTTACCGTAGACTCGGCCCTGTTAATGTGGCTTATGTTATTTCACACTCTATAAATATATATATATATATATATATATATATATATATATATATATATATATATATATATATAAATATATATATATATAAAACACACACACACACACACATACGTACACACACAAAAACACACATACGTACACACACACATACGTACACACACACACACACACAAAAACACACATCACCCCCCCAACCCCCACGTGGCTTGTTGATAAACCTATGCACAAATGCAAAAATTCAAAACGTTACACTGAAAAACACTTGTGACATGGCTTTAGGTTTTCTTTTTCTTTCCACTGTGCTATCACTGTGGTTGGTTAATATGTGCATCATGCAAGGCTTCTTGTCTCTGCTGACAAAAATCACTACATTCCTGAAATTTAAAAAGCTCTGGCTGATCCAGTTGTACATAAAATATAGTTTTGAATCACAGATCTTGTGCAAACGAAAAGATTCAGTGATATTTTCAAATAGTTGTTTTTTTTTATGTGTGCGCGCGCGCGCGTGTGTGTGTTAAAGCACTACACGACTTACACGAAAACTCCGAACAGCATCATCCGGATTCCGATCTCCAGCGCGAGCTCGCGCACGTTTTTTCTTCGGTCTGGAGGAGACATCTTCATGGTCTTCTTATTTTCTTTCCGTTCTTTTTTTTTTTATTTTCTGCTCTTTCAGCAAACGCAAACGTAATCCAAATGTTGCATGAAAGTCATCTGCGCTCGGATGTCGTCCTTTACTGCTTTAGCATCGCACTGAGATGCTGAATGAGATTTTGGACGGTGCGCGTGCAGAAAAAAATGTTTGTGTATAAATATCTCTGTATTTATAATAATACGTGGTCCTTAGAGCTCGGTTGGTGTCCGTCTTTAATCCATAATGTGTTCCAGAGATGTTGCACATGAACTAATTGAATTTCAATTCATTAAAAAGGGTGAAGGGATAAAAAATGTGTATCCAGGTGATGCAGCATGGCAGTAAAGTGGCACGCGCTGGACTTTCGTGTGTCTGCTCCACTACAACCTCTTCCCACACAATGGTAAGCGATTTGTCGGCCCACACCTGGGCACCGCGGTACTTAGAAAAAAATGTTTTCAGTTGTTGTCTCACGTTCAAGCAGCAACAGGAGCGTTTGTGCTTGTGTGTCACTTTCGCTCGCGCAGTCAGCGTGGCTGCGCTTTTATAATCTCGGGCGCGCGCGAACCTGCGCGTGCAGCTGATTGTACGATGACGCAAGAGCGTGGCAAAGAAAATAAATAATAAGGAGGACACATACACACACAGACACACACACATACACTTACACACTCACATACACACACAGACACACACATACACTTACACACTCACATACACACACAGACACACACACATACACTTACACACTTAGTTACACACATACATACACACACACATATACATACACGCATACACCCATACACACGCACACACACATACATACACACACATTCACACATGCACACACACATACTGTACATACACACACATATACATACACATACACACACAACTGTAACACCTGTCTTATACAAGACCATGAATATTTTACATAGCTGCAACAGGAGAAGGCTCATAAATGACCCACACAAAAACTCAACTTCTTAATCTGTTTACATTTACTTCTCTTCGCTTATGATTTGGGACTCTAAAAGCCATGGGTGCATATTCTTCTCAAGCTCTCCATGGCTTCGGGTTATAATTAATCACAATTTTTGTACATATGTTCCTCAAGCACGTCATATGCACACATTGTGCTCACACAACCGCCTCACACTCCCTCACCGCTGCTAGCTTACTGTTAGCACCTCACTAATGAGGGCCAAAACAACACTGAGTTCCTACACCAATGGGAATAAACAAAGATATTCTTCAACTCAGACAGTCTTCCTAAAGTCAACAGAGAGGCTCTACCGTGCAAGGATTTAGCAAACAACGGCAAATTTTCTGTTCATACACACATTTTTGTTGTAAAACATTTTGTTGTAAAACTCTCTTCTAATTTGAACACATTATGTTTTGGTCCTAGCCAGGGATGAATAATACACAGCTGACCAAACGATTTTGCTGTAATTGTACAGTATGATACATTTCCTGGACTCCCACAGGACAGATGGCTTAATTTGTTAAGCTCATCAGTTAAATACTATACAATTCTGGCTATTTATTAGAGACTTACAGCATTTATATTCAACAACACATTAGCAGTAACAATTATTTTCAATAAATGAACTATATCTTTTGACTTAAAATATGAAAGTTCTTCAAGTAAATATGAAACAGAAGAAAGGACAATTTTCCCAGGACGTATTTCTAATGGGAATGGACAAATAGCAGAGGAAAAATAAGCAGAACATTTGGACATATTAATAACTCAATATTAATTTCTTGTATATAGAACTCTTTTGTTTTGTATTGTTCAGGGTTATACTGGATATCAGCATGGTTGTGCTTAGCTATGTTTTACCTGCAACAATTCACAGCCATGCTGATTTTCATGCCATTTTGCCTAAATATTTATAGGCTGGCTTGTATTTGAGTTATAGAGGTTTGGATTAAACTCATTCTATTCAAATTTTGGAGAAGGATGTGGGAGCAAACTGTTAAAGGTGTTGGACTATCAATTAGAAGATGGTGAGTTTGAATCCCAGGTCCACCAAGCTGCCACAGCTGGGTCTGGTCCTGAACAAGGCCCTTAACCCTTAATTGCTCAGTTGTATAAAAATGTAAGTCGCTCTGTATAAGAGCATCTGCCAGATGCCGTAAATGTAAAAGAAACATAATAACCTACATTGTGACAGTGGTGGATTTTTCCAAACTCTCTCCATTTACGCTTTACAAACCCCACTTTTTTTGTTTTAATGGAAAGTAGGGTAGAATAACCCAGCCTACACATGGGAGTTGACTAAGCCTGCACTTTACAGATCTGGATGAACAAAAATACCATGACAGATGTTCCTATAGTATACAGTGTGTGCAAAGTTTGTGGCAGGCACAAAAACAGCATTAAATGCTTGTTCTGGTGTCTGAGTTCAAATCTCAGAGCTCTCAATGATTGGGCTTTTAAGAAAATACCTTAATGAATGAACCTCTTGTATGACTTTTAGTTCATTGTTAATGTAACTTGACAAGGATTAAGAGATTAGTTTATTCATTTAAATATAATGTGTCCAGAATGTTTGTGCCTATGATTTTAAAGTATTGTAGAATAAAACATTTAAATTATCACATTTTTTAACATACAAATTCACAAAAGGCTACTGCCATCTCACAGACTTGCATATTATCTAAATATGATCTGCTTACGTATAGAACTGCTTACTTATAGATTTTTTTTTCCTCACCTCCAGTTCCAGGTTCCACCCACACACCTAAGATTAGCTCCCAGTCTCCTACATTACCTCCCAAAAGTGATTCATCCGTTCTCTCTTTTACAGTCAGTGCCAGGAGTATCCTCCACAGGAAGCTCAAAATACGAACATACGCTTTGAGTGCCACGCTTGGAGCCTTGAAATAAAGCACATCAAAGGACATACACCCATATTAGTAACTAATGCACTCTAAATATAGGCTTCTTTTATCACAGCATATAGCTTTTTTGTTTCCACTATAAAGGCTCTAAAGTAATATTAAACCGATGTGCTGTTTAATATATGATGTGGACTTGAGCTGAAGATTTTTGAATAAGTCAGAAACAATTTAAGTTGCTTGGGAACATAATATCATCTTTTGGAAGATTTGTACTACTTCCAGGTCAGTTTGAATTAATGTTATTAGTATGACTAAAACTTCTTCAAAGTCACAGTGACAAATACAACACTGTCAAATACAGCTAGAAATTGGTTTTCCCTCATGCTGTGTAATTTCTTCTTTATTTCAGAGGGAAAGAGGACATGGTTTGTAATTTGTTGAGTACAATTTGTTCTAAAACACAAGGTTTAGTTTAATGACAAATTTCCCCTCAACCTTTCTGCTTATAAAGTTTTTGCTTACTGTTAAAAAAGCCATATATTCAAGGACAGAGCAAAGCTAAAACTGCTCATTCTTTTCCTGTAAGACCTCAGCCAATGAACGTGAGCTCCCTGGGCCACCTACTGCTGACAAGATACAGACCACCTCTACTGGGAAAGTGTTCACACCTCATGAACTCTTGAAATTTCATGAATTCAGGGAATTCTTATTGGCAAGGGTTTAGACTAAATGCTTTGAAAGTTTCCAGACATCATCATGTATTTGAGCACAATGACAAGCCAGTCTCAAACCATCCAATGAGGTCATCATGAAACAAGGGTATTTGAGAGGGCACCGCTTAAAAGCATTCCTCCATCATACTGTGATTTTGACCCATGCCATATACAAGCCATACACTGGAATGGTTTAAAGCAAACACACATACTATACCGTGTTCTTAGCGGACATGCCTCACTCACAACGCCGAACTGTTTTAAATGGGAGCAACATTACAAATGATACAAATGAGTCCAAAAAGGCAACAAACACTTACAATAAACAATAAATAATCTCTCTCTCTCTCTCTCTCTCTCTCACACACACACACACACACACACACACACATACACATACACACAAATTAATAAATGGAAATTAAACAATTACTTTGTATTTGGTTAAACTGCGGTCAGTGATCCTTACCAAACACAACAACTCCCCCATTATTATTCTCACTCACTCATCTTCTACCGCTTATCTGAACTACCTCGGGTCACGGGGAGCCTGTGCCTATCTCAGGCGTCATCGGGCATCAAGGCAGGATACACCCTGGACGGAGTGCCAACCCATCGCAGGGCACACACACACTCTCATTCACTCACACAATCACACACTACGGACAATTTTCCAGAGATGCCAATCAACCTACCATGCATGTCTTTGGACCGGGGGAGGAAACCGGAGTACCCGGAGGAAACCCCCGAGGAACGGGGAGAACATGCAAACTCCACACACACAAGGCGGAGGCGGGAATCGAACCCCCAACCCTGGAGGTGTGAGGCGAACGTGCTAACCACTAAGCCACCGTGCCCCCCCCCCATTATTATTATTTTTTATTATTTATTTAGTTATTTATTTATTGGGGGGGGGGTGTTTGTTGTGGTGGTGGTGGTGAGGGTGTTGGGGAGTTGGAGATGTCACGCTTGCCTGTCTTCAAAACTTGAGAGCCTTGCCTTTACTTATGTAGACTGCAATGTGAGTAAGTAAACTAATAAACTAATTGTTACACACTGAATCTACTGTTACACTGTATTCCAATAAGAGCATGTAGTATACAATCTTTACTTGTTCAGTATGTAGGAAATGTAATTTGTCATTTTTGAACAAAACTGGCTGGATTTATCCTCCAGGACAGGAATATTATTGCAGCCCTATTTCACCTTGTTAGTCTCTTCTGCCATCTTGAGGTGATGAGACTCTAATGTGTCTTAACCAAAAAACACACCACTTACAATGGGTCAAGTGGTGGCAGGATAGAAATATACTAACCTCACCAGCAGGATTTTACTGATGCCACTCTTAGTCCCTGAGCTAGTGAACTACAACGAACATGTGATTTGAAGCCTTCAAGTTGCTTTAGATAAAGACTTCTGCCATATTCCTTAAATGTGAACATACCATACACTGTAAGTGTGTAGTAGCAGGTCAAGTGCTCGGTCTAGGTTTAGTAGTAGGTATAGTAGGGGCTCTGTTGGCTCATGTTACAAGCCCAAAAGCTTAAGAATTTATTACATTTACATACGTTTAGATGTGTAGATTGTCAACTTGGTTTTTATAGTTTCAATAGATAATGACCAAAAAAATGTAAATAAGCCAAAACAAATTTCTCTTTTTGTTGTTTTAATAATGCATAATGACAAAATTTCATTCACAGTCATACTAGCATGCAGGATTCAATTATATTAAAGAATGCATGTCATGGATTTAAAACGGTGTGTTTAAAATAAGAGCACAGCACTTATGAACTCTGTGGTTTTCTGTCACTTATTTTACCTTCTTTTGTTACTGATTGTAAATAATATCCTCTTCATGCATTCATTTTCCGTAGCGTTTATCCTACACATAACCTGGAGACTATCCCAGGAGACTCAGGGCACAAGGCAGAGGACACCCCAACACATCCAACACACACACCCATTCATACAAGAAAAGAAAAAATGAAAATTCTTCGTCAAACAAATAATTCTTAATTCATATTGTATTTTGCAAGTAGTTCACACAACAAGGTCTGACTCTGAAGTTCAGTAGTCCAGGATAAACTCTCTCTGGGTCATACAGAAATCTGGTTTCAGGCTCTCGATGGTACAGTCCGAGGTGTCCATGGTGCACAGGCTGCACTCGCAGCTTAACGCGACAGGATATGTGATGTGGGGATCCACACCCGGTCGACAATCCGGCAGGCGAACCGTTTCATAGCGGACATCTCTGTAGGTGCACACATGCTGATAGATGGAAGAGAACGGGCTCTTGTACACGGGTTCCTGTAGAAAGCATTCATTGGAACGATTTTCCATTCACAAATGATATCTGCAATCATATGCTATAGATATATACAATTTTGCATTAAACAAGCCAACAAAAAATTGGGAAATGGTTATACGATATCATCCATGCAACTTTTGTAATAACAATGGGTGTACATAAAATCAATTAAAATAAAAAAAATAATAAAAAAAAGGAATATATTCACCTTGGTGAAGCAGTGTCCACTGCAGATGGAGGTTTGAAACACAAGGCATTTGGGGCAGCCATCTTTCTCTACAGAAACGGTCTCATTAACAGGTTCACAATGTGGCAGCTGGTAGCCATGAGCAGTGGAGAAGACGTTGATCAAGAAATATAGGAGAAGAAAGGAGAAGGCTGGCATGGACATCCTGTAATAAATAATAATAAAAAAAAAAATACAATGCAATTAACCACTAAGTTCATCAAGTAAACATGAAATAATCAAGCAGTCAATGAGCCAGTGCAAATGAGTTCAATTTCAGACTACAATTCAGCAATTTTATGTAATTTTCTATGTAATAGTTATACATTAAATAAAATCAAATCACACTACGATTCCTACTTAAGAGTTTTCACAGATCGCTCAGCAGGCTGCTGTCTGTCCCTGCAAGAGTTTCACACGTTTATATACAGTAGTGCACAGAATTAAACCACAGCCTTATCACACTAATCTCAAATAAATTACAGCTAAGTGCTCTGACATAATTACGGCTACTTTTTCAAGGGTACACCATGACATTAGAAACCTGCAGTTCATCTTGCCTTCGATCTGCTCCAGCCAAAAGGATTAATAATCTTCCTATTTGGATACTTTTCTTTCATTCGGGGCTGTGTTTGCTTAGCAGTTAGGTTCATAATGCTATAGTACTGAGATCCTCATAATGAAATGAAGGTACTTTTTCTTGTTGCTGCAGTGATACAATCAAGGACACATATTTTGTGACTTTAGTTTGTATCTTTCACCTGGAAACATGGATATAGCCTGCATGATTGGACCATAACCCCTTCCATTCTAGCCAGTCTGAGCCAGGACAGAAATTATACATCCTTTATTAATCATACAAAGCCTGAATGTATCTACACATGCAGAATACCAGTAGGTCGAGAAGAACCTCAGCTATAAGATTACAAAGACCATTTTCTCCTAAACAAGACACAAATAACAAGACAGAAAATGTGTAAACGTTGTGCACGCAACAAAACTGACACAAGCAATCGGTCACAACTCACAGAACCTAAATCTTTTTGCTGCATTTCATCTTCTCTTACTCTGACCTGGTAATATATACACTTTGTTCTAAGTACCAACTTCTTCAAATACACCATTAAAAATACTCGTTTTAATGAAATTGAGCATGTCGTTTTCAAGCAAGAGGCTCAAAAACAGGCCTAGGGTTGAACAGGTTAAGGTTCGGTATATGGACATCTGGCTCTACATCAATAACAATACAAATACAATACAATACAATACAAACACAATACAAACACAATACAAACACAATACAATACAACACAATACAAACACAATACAATACATTAAAAATACAATACAAATACAATACAATACAATACAAACACAATACAATACAATACAATACAAACACAATACAATACAAATACAAATACAATACAATACAATACAATAAAATACAAACACAATACAATACAATACAATACAAACACAATACAATACAAACACAATACAATACAATACAATACAATACAATACAATACAAATACAAATACAATACAATACAATACAAATACAAATACAAATACAAATACAATACAATACAATACAAACACAATACAATACAATACAATACAAATACAAATACAAATACAAATACAATACAATACAATACAAACACAATACAATAAAATACAAACACAATACAATACAATACAAACACAATACAATACAATACAAACACAATACAATACAAACACAATACAATACAATACAAACACAATACAATACAAACACAATACAATACAATACAAACACAATACAATACAATACAAATACAATACAATACAAACACAATACAATACAATACAATACAAACACAATACAATACAATACAATACAAACACAATACAATACAATACAATACAAACACAATACAATAAAATACAAACACAATACAATACAATACAAACACAATACAATACAATACAAACACAATACAATACAAACACAATACAATACAATACAAACACAATACAATACAAACACAATACAATACAATACAAACACAATACAATACAAACACAATACAATACAATACAAACACAATACAATACAAACACAATACAATACAATACAAACACAATACAATACAATACAAACACAATACAATACAATACAAATACAATACAATACAAACACAATACAATACAATACAATACAAACACAATACAATACAATACAATACAATACAAACACAATACAATACAATACAATACAATACAAACACAATACAACACAATACAATACAATACATTACAAACACAATACAATACAATACAATACAAATACAATACAAACACAATACAATACAATGCAAACACAATACAATACAATACAATACAATACAAACACAATACAACACAGTACAATACAATACAATACAATACAAACACAATACAACACAATACAACACAATACAATACAATACAAACACAATACAATACAAATACAATACAATACAAATACAGAAACACAAACGACTAAGGACTAGGAAAATTAGATCTTGTTTTTATTTCTGAGAAAATATGCTTTTCTCATTTTGAATAACGATATAATAAGAATATGAATATCTGTAGTATTAAAGACTACTACTGGACGGAGACCGGAACTAACGATTTCAGTCTACGTTCCCGTCAGGAACATTTATTGACGGATCACAACATTGCAGTTGGCTGCCAATGTCAGTCACGTTGTTATAAAATAATCGAACCCAGCAATTTAGTCGTAGAATGGTTATAAAATCGTATCATTAGTATAAGAATGGCAGAGCAGGAGCCAGGCAGTAAGAATCAGGTTAGTATTTTGGTGTTGAGTTTTGTGTAAACGAGCTGTTATGTGTGGATTAATATTATATTGTAGTTGTGGCTGCTCTAACTGGAGGAACTCTGATCAGAATGTTTGTATGTGAAAATGCAGGAAATAATTGATACAAGAATAGCGTTACATGTGTTAGTGGAAGCTACAGGTCATATTTCACCTCAGACTTGCTCATATGGGATAAATACATATACATACACACACTGTGAACTATATATATAAATATATATATATCCTTATGTTTATCTCCTGTCCTATGGTTATGTTCTGTAAAGCTGCTTTGAGACAATGTCCATTGTAAAAAGCGCTATACAAATAAACTTGAATTGAATTGAATTGAATATTTGACAATTAACATAATGTGGAATTGTAATTTCAGCTTCTGTGAACCTGTACAGAGTTTTTGTTTTGTTTGTCCAAGTTCCATCTATGTTTATTATTATTATTATTATTATTATTATTATTATTATTATTATTATATCACTGTTTTCTTCTCCACAGGGAGTAAAACTTTTAGGGATACTGGATGTTGAGAAAACTCCTTGTGCAAGAGAAGCTATTCTCCATGGTGCAGGAGGATCAGCTGTTGCAGGATTAGTGCACTTTTTGGCAACCAGTAAGTCTCACAGTTACCAACATCATCTACTCTGTTCATTGAAGGTTTAATTTCCTTAATTCACTTGGAATACAATCTAAGCATGTAACCGTTAAGACAATTTTCTGTAAACTGACATTCACAATATGCTCATAGTGAACAAGTATGTTGTTCTATTTGCTCTTTCCAACAACGGTTATTTATATAACTGTTAACTCCACTATCTTGTGTTACAGAAGAGGATTAAGTCCAGTAAGAATCCAGATCTATATCATGCCGTCTCTGTGTGTTTTTCCGTAACATTACGAATCTTAATCTAAACCGTCCTGATTTTTGTGGCAGTGCTTTGTGAAATATCTCTTGTTAGAAGTGCTACAAAAAGACAGACTGACAAGAAACACACACATACACAGCTACAACAAAATAAGGTAGAACTATGAAGCATGCACTCTTACAAATAAGGATTTGCAATTACATAAAATATATCCATTAATCGTAAACATGATCGCAACATGAATCAGTTACACAAGTAAGCAGTAGGCACCTGTAGAGCGACAGAGAAGCAGTAGAGCGACAGAGAAGCAGTAGAGCGTCAGAGAAGCAGTAGAGCGACAGAGAAGCAGTAGAGCGACAGAGAAGCAGTAGAGCGACAGAGAAGCAGTAGAGCGACAGAGAAGTTTAGGATATTTTTTAACAGAAGGGTTTTGGTCTCCTTCCTCCATCAGGCAGAGTGAAGCGCTCATTCCATGCAGGCATGGCTGGATTCATGATCACAACAATGGCTTCCTGGTGCGTAATCCCACATTTAAAGAGAATCTTTTCTTGTATGAATATAAGTGGATATATTGAACTCGGTTCTCTACGGTAAAGAAAATGGTTACGGTGAAATAATCTTCACAGCAAAGATTATTGTAAGTTTAAATGAACACTATGATCATGTAATTCGCTTTGTTTTAGTTTTGCCGTCTACTGTGTACAGGTTTGTATGTATTTAACGTGCTTTAATAGATTAGCAACTACAGTTAGAATTCGCTTAGGATAAAGACTAATACAGAACTTTTTTTTTCCATATGAATATCAGGAGAAATAGAATGCTAAAAGCATTCTTAAAAAAATGATAAAAAAATAATTTATTGTAAACTTTTAGAGCTTATCTTTTTAAAGTGTTACCTTGTTTGAATCTGAAATGGCTTTATACTTCCTGTATTTTTGTTTATATATATATATATATATATATATATATATATATATATATATATATACATATATTTTTTTTTTTTTTTTTTTTATTATCTAGTATTGTGTTGGTCCTCCTTGTGCCACCAAAAAACAAGAGCTCTGACTTGTTGAGGCCTGGGGACCCCACAAGGCCTCTGAAGGTGTACTGTTGTATCTGGCATCAATACATTAACAGTAGATCCATGAATCCAACTCCATGAATCTGACTTGTTTGGCCAGCAAATCCCACAAATGGTCAATACGCTCAAGATCTGAAGAATTCGAAGGTCAAGTCAACAACTTGGACTTTTTGTCATGTTCCTCAGACCATCCCAGAACAAGTTTCTGGACATGCTCTGTCCCAGTCGTCTAGACTTCACAATGCGGTCCATGTAAAAGTTTTATTTGTTCGATTGCTGCCCACCACATCAGTGTTATTAACATGACCTGTCAGAAGTTTTAATGTTATGGCTGATCAGTGTACTGTATATCGAAGCAATATTACAGATATTTCTGTGTGCAAATTCTAATGCTAGGTAACTAGCTAGCTAATCTAAACCAATCAAAAACCAAGCTTTTTTTTTTTATTCATTCAAGCAAGCTTTAAGTAATTGTTATTATTTAGTAATACTAAATAACTATATTGATGCCTTACATATTGCCTTTATTCGTTTTAGGTTCTACTGTCGGTATAACAATGCCAGACTGCGGGTACAGCAGAAGATGATTCAGGATGGAATTAAGAATAAAGTTATTTACGAGGGGACGAGTCACGATCCAACACGAAAAGCAAGAGATCAATGAAGTCCCAATATTTTATAATATACTGTGACGTTTTACATTCTCTAATCAGCTAAATGGCAGTTAATGGTTTAAAATGTCTGTTTTTATGCTGAAGTCAATATTTGACCAATGTGAAAAATCTAACAAGTGAAACAATGAATGGCTCTGTGCGTTATTCTGTACACGTTTTCATTTTGTTTCTCATGCCTGATTTTATACCATGCGAAAGCTCGGTCACGAGCGTCAGCTGCATCCTCACGTCAACATTCACTGAACAGCGACACCTCTAGTCGCAGATTTCAGTAACAGCTCCATATCCTGCACCTGCTTTTCTCCAGTATGAGATTGTAATCTCACAGTAATCTCCACAGTAAGTGTGACGTGGTTACGAGGGGCATTGTGTTGCATACTTTGGAACACTAATGCTGTGCTGTTAGATGTGTTCTGATGGTGACTGCATGATGTAATGACACTCACACTTTTGTCAGGAAAGTTTTTGGCGTTTTTTTGCACCTGAATAGCTGATATGATCATTTTGGGCCACTTCTTGGATCTTCAGTATGTTTTGGTACCATGAGAATGTACAAAGTGGTCAGTCATGTAGTCATGGCGAAGCAGGCAGAAAGGTATTTTATTCTTATACAAATATGTACAATATTCTGCCTATAATTCTAGGGGCAGAATCACTGAAGTCCAGAAGAACATAGAAGCTACGAAGACAATCCTGACTTAAGTCTATGTGCAAAACCTTTGACCTCGTGGCATGCCGTCTGTCTGAGATGGTACTGTATGCACGGGTCTTGCGTGACCTTTAAACAAGTTGTCGAACCTCCTCAGCTAATAAAAAGGTCTAGAAACAAAAATGCTGCACTTTTAACCCTCAACATTAAATCTATCCACTAGTGACAAATATACTGAATATAAGGTTCTGGTCAGTTGAAATAAAAACCCACATTTACTACATAGTTACCTTTTTTATTCCACAACACATACAACATAAATCATTGGCAAATGTATATTTAGCATGTACACATACAGGATACCGCAGTAGTCTGTTTGTTGTCACATAAAATAAGTATTAATAAATAATGCAACTTTTTTTTTTAGACTCTTTAAGAAAGAAAGGGAAAAAAAACACGTTATGCCATTAGTACATCAAAAGGACTCATAATCAGGAGAATATGCAGCGCAGCATTATAGTTACACGAGCACTGGAGTGCCACTGAGCCACGGTTTTAGTGTCATAGCGGTATATAATACATTTCGATTCTGTTATAAAACTAACAAAAACAATACGATCAAATCTGGTGTCAAATATGCAATTATTCTTAATGAATTTTGCAAGAAACAATGAAAAGTAGTCTGTTAACAGTAAGGTCTGGTTGCTAAGCAACGTAATAGAAGACCAGGGTATTCTAGCCACAGAACAACGGCCGTAGTGTGACGTTTTAGACGTTATAGAAACCGTTATAAACTATACCGTCGATTGCAGTGAAGAAGGCATTTTTTTAGAAAATACATAAAAAAGGTGTAACCATATTTTGCTTTAGTCAAAATGTTTCTTTCTTTTTTTTTTTTAAATCTAACATGTACTTACCAAATCGTCAAAATCTCCACAGATCCTGCATCGTCGTTCTGTTTTCTGCTAAAAACGAAAAGTCTATTATTTAAAAAAAAAAGTGCTGATCGAATAGTACTTGAGTGATGGGGCTGAAAATGTGATTTGTGTTCGAAAGAAAAGTGAAAGTGCGCAGGTCCTTTAAGAACACACCAGTCATCCCACTCTCAAGGCTGTAAGTGATAGTAGAAACATTACAAGAACAACCTTTAAGCACTTCGTATCAAAACATGTCCACACGGGTCTTTGGTTATTTTCACCAGCAGTAGTTACATAAAAAAAAAAAAGTTACATTCAAATCCAGCGTAGTTTTTAAAAGTATGTTAGATGGGTGTTTAAGATGAATTGATGCTGCTTTAATTAGCGCTCTTGCAGCTAGAGGTGACGTGAGCTATATACGGCCAATCGTACGTGTACACCTGGACGTCGCGTGCTTGTTGAGCAAATCATTCCAGATGTATTTTCCTGCTTTCCACTAGATTTTGAAGTTGTTCTGTGGGAATCTTTGTGTTCCTTCAGCTACACGATCATTAGTAAGATCAGGGACTGGTGTCGGCTGAGGAGTTGAAAAGTCGAAGCGAAAGTGTCGGCTAAAGTTGTTCGGTTGTGTTGAGGTCAAGGACTCGTTGGTCAACATTGGTCTTTATGGAGCTTAGTTCAATTAAAGGGAACATGTAATGCTAGAACATTTAAAGGTATCCCCAGCACCACATATGAGTGTGGTGCTCAGATGGTCCACATACTTTTGACCATGAAGCATATTACACGAAGGTAAAACAAAAAAAAACCCTGTCTTGTCTGACAGCAGTACTGTATTTTATGCATAGCAGAACAAAATCATCCCCTTGATGCGTACACAACATGACAAATCTTTATACACAAATTACGAGACTAATACGTAAGTGGGATTTGGGAATGGATGATCATCAGAACCAGCAAAGTTAAAGCTTCATGGTTACTGCCCACTGAATTTACATTGAAGAAACTAATGAAGCAAATATATGCTCCAAGAGCAGAAAGTTTAAATACGATCATGTTTAAATACAAAAGTGGATACGCGGTGTCTTGTACTAACGATAGATTAAAATGCTCAGGTAAAATCCTCACCGGTCAGTGATGCTGTGAGGCAGGATTGCGATAATCAGGTTGATCGGTGTGGCGAATCTGACTTCTCTGTAAACCCGGGATAAATCATAGTTTAATCTTTGAGTAAGATATAAGCACAGAGAGAGTAATTGTGCATTAGACAGCTGGTCAGTCGGGTTTCGGAGATCATTTAGGTGCTGTGTAAAGAGCAGTAATGTAAATGTGTGCTACAGGATACTAATGTTGATTTTGCGGAAGGAATTTGAATGATTGTTAGATTATTGTTGCGTTATTATTGTATATCGGAATGTTGTCGCAAGAAAACCAAGAAAATCCCTTTGCAGCTCTAAACACTTTGAGAGTAAGGTTGAACATTAGACCAAACACTTAAGAAGTTTTAGATATGTGTGGCCTATAAGCCAGGAACAGTGGCACTAAACTCACATTACTAAAGGAGGGTACAAAAGTGCATAAAGTAAACACAGTTTCATATTCAGTGGAAATAGATATTAAAGCTCAGTGACGGACAATAAATAATTGGCTAGGAATCGAAAGTAATACAAATGGGAGAAGTCAACACTGTGTTATAAGTAAACAAGGTAAACGTTTTCGATGGAATTGTTCTGCAAATCACTTTGATATGTATGTTCACACAATACAGAGCACAGAATGCAAAAGAAAAGGCTAAAAGACACCCTTAGTATCCCAGTCAGCAAATCCCAAGAAGAAAAGTAAATTAGTCAGCTCACAAGGACAAGAAAGCAGCAAGCTCCTCACAGGATAATGTCATAAACACGCCCTACACGTCCCAGCCACTCTCGCACCGCTTGCCTCACTCGGAGGTCAGTCACGTGACACGTGAGCTGACTGAAGCAGGGGAACATGGCTGGCTGCAGGGCCACGAAAGTGGCGTCTGGCAATAGCTGGATCTGGTTCAAGATGGTGAGGACCATGTTGGTCCATGCCTGTGTGTACAAGAAAAAATATTTAATAAGTAGTCTGCATTACTTTCATTCTATTCCAGGAACATATATGAAGTAAACAACAAATAACAGATGATGAGTAATGATTTTCAGAGATTAAAAACGTCACAAATGCATCCGCCTACTTGTATCTGAGCCTCAGAGTCTCTGAGAGAGATGTTATGCGAGCTGGCGGTAGAACCCGAGCGTGGCCTCTTGTCCTGACGCAGTAGTTCTGGTCCGGCGCTAAAAGAGTGCCTCATGGTCCTCTGGTCGAGGAGTTGCTGAGGTCTCTGTGGCCCCGGCGATTCTGGTGTCATCCTTTCTCCTGCCTTCTTGGCCATTGAACCATGGTTCTGTTGCTGTTGCTGCTTGCGTTTCTTGTACTCCATCATCAGCTTGGCGATGGTCTTGTCAGTGGCGATGGTGTAAAGCTTGTTGCTGGCACTCTCCCACCACTCCTTCTTCCTCCTCCTCTCCTCCTCCTCAAAGGAGGGTGTGTTGGGCAAGTGAAGGCGAGGGGTGTCCTCCAAGGGCGTCCCACGGCTTGAATGGTCGCCTGTTGATGGGGTGGATCTCTCAGAGGGGAAGAGTGGAAGAAAGAACATGCTGTCGGGACGAGTGATAGGAGGCGGCTCATCGCTGCCGTTTTCCAGGTCTAGGTGCATCTGAATGTAGTTTGTGCAGAGGTCCATGCAGAGTTTGTGCATGCGTTTGAGCAGCCACGCCCAATCTGCCCCACTGGTAGGCTGGGTGCTCAGAGCAGGCAGGCGCGTACGCCACCGGCGTGGTGGACTCACACGCGCCGTCTCCTCAAACATGTCCTCGTCCTCAGATGAGCAGGCTTGTGACGAATCCGAGCTGCCCTCCTCATCTTCCTCTTCCTCCTCCTCCTCACTAAGGATCTTCTTCACCTGCTCCACAGTGATTTGCTCCTGGTTGGTCAGCAAGGCACACAACAGAGCCTGGAAACACCAGCAGAAATAAAAAGAACGTTACTCTAGTAAACTCTGATTTGGTTTGTAACTTACAGGACGGTCACTGCACAACCCGGGCAGAGAAGCTGATTAGGGTCTTCCTGATGACCCAAAAGTGGTAGCCTAGTAGTATGTTCTTTGATACATGACTGCCATGGCCATAACCCTAATCATGGTTTCACCAGTGCCTAGTTTCCCCTGTTTTAATATCCCCATATAATTTATACATGTGCTTGCCTTCTTTGTGAATCCTTTTGTCCCTCATTTGACCCTGTGCGTGACTGTGCACAACCTGCGCTCGATTCCTTTCACCTTAATATTAACTGTATTCCTCTGCAAATTTCCAAAATCATGTATTTTAAACCAAAGTACCTGGAAGTAGATATTGAAGCTCATGGCAGATTGGCGGTACAGGTTGGCGGCACCGCACACGCCCGACACCTTCATAAGTAGATATTTCAAGCCGGGACGTGTGTCAAAGTCCCGGGCCGTGCGGTAAGATTCGAGCAGGAGGTCCAAGATAACGGCCAGGTTTTGCATGGAGATGTAGCGTAGAAAACCAGAGCCTTTGGGCTCTGAGACAGGTGTTAATCGGTCCTGACTCTCAGAGCTGCTGGAGCCTTTCACAAACTCCTCCAACAGGATGTCATAGAGGTTCTGCAGCAGCACCTGGTGGGACAGCAAGCTCACCACAATCGTCCTGAACGGAATCCTTTAAAAAAAAACAAAAAAAAAAAACCTTAAGTGTTGCTAACCGAAAGTATAAGCTGTTTCCCCAGTACAGTTAGATTTCTTAAAATGTAAATTCTTAGAATGTAAAATGTAACATTACAACGTAACATTAACGTGTAACATGGTTCCTATGAGACGTTAAGGTTTTTAGATGCTTCGAGATTATACTGGGAAAGAAAACAGCAATTGTCATCTCTCACTTGAGATTATAAGAAAGGTGAATCACAGCCATCACAGGGAAACTTACCCAATTTTCCTGCACCGTGTTAAGCATGAAGGAAAATACAAATAAGACATAAAATATGAAATGTAATCACTGAATTCTTTGTGAAACCAAATACTGCATTAACTAGACTAGACGTCCCCTGGGTGGACTTTAACCCTTTTATACACTATAACCATATTATATACGTTTTCCTCTTTTGTTTATCTCTACAAGTTGCATTTACACCTGTCTTTCATTCATTTTGCGCTGGATCCAGTATCTATCCTGGATAATATACACACAGTCTACAAGCATATCAAGCAAACTGGTGGAAACCAGTGAACCTGGATGAAGACTTCAAAACACAGTATGACAGAAACTGCATTTCTTTTGTACCGTTGACAAAGCGATGACGATTACACATAATCTACAAATCGCTAACTGTGTGGTGGTCTATATTTTATCTAACACTACATGAATCTAACCTCTTCTGGACATGGCCATTGGACTGCTGGTCTGCAGGAAGTTCGATGATCAGCACACATGACTGCGCATGCTCGAATCCTTCCTTACTACTGGGAGTCTTGGGAGAGCACTGAGTGTCCAGCATAAAGACCTGAATGCACAAAATGGAAACGTGTCAAATCTTTTTAGTGTTCGTTTCTTGTGTTCAATATTTTGGATGAATTTATTATTTAGTCTTAAAATGACCGTTATCTTTATCGTCTGATTTCTTTCGTTTATCTTATAAACCACTTTATATTGGTTAATATTATAGAGAAATGTGAGTAAATCTCAAGAATAATGGGACTCCAGGTGGGAACAGACTCTAATTCAACACTGAAAACTGTCTGTCTGTCTCTATATTTTATCTATATCTATGTTTTTGTCCAGTGATGTAATTAGGAAAAAAATATATATATACAGTATATATATAGTATAATGAAAGGGTTAGGGTTAGGGTACCAAGAGTACCTGTTGTGCCATGGCACGGATCCTCCAGTACTCAGCTTCAGCGGAAGCAGAGTTGGTTGGGGCAGCTACTTTCACCTCGCACGCGTCCCCTGTGAATGTGTCAGAACCACTTCGGAAACACGCCAGCAGGTTCTACAGGACGAGAAGAGAAAACGTCACTAATGATACATCTGGTTCAGTTTGCTACCTCTTCTGCTTGGAGATCGTTGGGGAGTGATTTTATTATTATTAATATTATTAATTGAAGACCAGTGTGTAGTACTGTGTAAACTGTACATCTATTAAATCTACTGAATCTAAGTTGTGACTCAGTAGTGACTTAATTCAGGAGAGGTACAGTACCTGTTTTCTGCTTATTCTTTGCAAAAGAGAAATGGCAACCTGGTATATTGCATGCTGGTTATTTACATACTGGATAACTTGTGCAATAATACTTTTTTTTAAGTTCTTATTGAACAACGCATGACTTAGAACTCTCAATTCTTAGCTCACCTTGACAGGTTCAAGTGTAGCTGAGAAGGCATCTTGCAGGGAATAGCAAGCTAGCCTCCACATCTCCTCTGTAAAGACAGGCCCTGCTGTCACCAGAACATATCTGAACGCAGAAAACATTTTGGCCTCTTTTAGCAACTTGAGCAAGTCACAGGAAGACATTTTATTTTAGACAGACAAACACACAGGGAACCTTATACAGGAACAGCCAACTCTGGAAATGGTCTCTGCAGGTTCAGCCACACAAGCCACCAGCAGCTTGAATAAGTCCTTCAGCATCAGGTTAATAAGATTCTCGTAGCCCATATCTACAGGACGAGACGAACAAAACGAATCTAAATGAATGTTCTTGCTGGCTCATACATTTATGTGTATTCTAACAAAGCTGCTTAATAATTGACATTGATAGCAATAAGCTTTTTTAATAGGAAAAATGGAGATTTATTTCATCTTGTATGTAGTGCACAGGTCTGAGAACTTTACCATTTATACAGAGAGAGAAAAAAAAGTTCATAAACAGTGGTTTTTTTTTTTTAAGTATTGGGCAGCATTTTAACTGGAGGTTTTAACACATTTTCCACCGTCCAGTTGCTCCATTTGCTTGCTTTTGAATCAAAGAACAAACCATTGTCTATTAATGCTGTGTCTTTGGAAACTGTGTGTTATACCGATCATCAAAACGCTGTGATACACATACCTGAATGTATAAAACTTTGAACATGCTCCACCACCAGCTCGCATGAAAGCCCAATGGCGTGCTTGAAGTTTGCAGCTGCGATGTCCCAGTATGAATAATCTCCGTGACTTCGCTGCAACCACAGCGACATGACGGGAAGAAGGAGCTGGATGACTGAGAAAATGGCAAAGCCTGGGCCTGAGAGGAAATTGGTTCGTCAGTAAAGACAGCACTAAGTTAGTTGGTCTTGTAGATGCTGTTTCCTGTTGTTCATTTGACACTTACCTGGAGTTTTAGTGACTTCTCGGAGCAGCTCAAACAACAGTTCGAGTGTGGGTGGCTGGTGCTGACGAGGGCAGTTAGACACGGCTGCGGTGAGCTGCTCCAACAGCAAAATCCACACCTGGATCAGACCTGCATAAAACACAAAATGTTGTTTTTCTTATAGAATCTTTACTTAAAGGTTTACATTAACTATAAATTACCTCATGTTATTGTTATGTGCATAAAAATCTATTTTCAAAACAGGGTAAATTACTTTCAGATTTCGAACATACGAACAGCAAAAAAATGTATTTGATCCTATACATATGTATATAATTGAAATTTGCAGCAAGCAACTATGCTAATTTTTCATACGATTAACATATATGCATTAAGATCATCAGACCTACTGCACTGAAAGGTGTTTATCTTTTGCATCAAAGTCTACTAAGTGGGGAAGAGTCCATTCTGATTTTGTTTGTTCTGATATTATACGTGGAAAAACTTTGTTCAAATACAAATTTTTTTTCTTTTTTGAATTCAGCCACAAGTGACATCGGCTGTTTTTTTCCTAGATCAACACACATATAGTAGCCAGTGTGAGGAATCACCTGTGTCGTCATCGAACTCGGCTAAAACGCAGTCAATACCGTCTTCGCTGCTAACTGAGCGTTCCTGGGCTCTCATGGGAAGACTGGCCAGCCGCGCGCCCAGGAACACTGGCTTTGAAGGCATTTTGTAGATTTTTGCCAGCAGCTGTGACCCATAAACATCAGTGTTAAACACAATTCTAAACCCACCAAATTGTTTGAAGCAGCTTCTAACTTGCACCTGTTATAGTATTTCTAAACGAATCATACTGTAAGTTATACTTAATGTGAATATCAAGCTATTGTTTAACGAATCAGTATTACATCACCAATGGCGTACCATCTCCAAAGCTTCTGCTGACTGTTAGTCATCTGGCTGTGTGACTATTGAACCAGATTATAACTGACCTGTGAGCACTTCCTTAGATAATCCAGGGCAGGAAGGCACAGGTCTGTAGAGCTGTATCCATTCGCATGAACACAATCACCTATCTCCTTATAATCCACCTCTCCTGCAAATCAGTTTGGGTCACAACGTTATACAAACCTATTTAGTGTGTACAGTAGAATAACCTACTAACTGAATGTTTCCATCCAAATGATTCAAAATGTGAAACGAATATCCAAAAAGATTTGTGTTTTTTTTTAATGAATGCCATCTTCTTTCAGGGTTTCATGCATTCAATTCATAAAAACAGATGACTGAAGACCAGACAAATGTAGTGAAGACATCTTACCTAATCCCTTTACAAACTTCATAAGGCACATGATGTAGTCAGTTGCTGCATTGGCAAAAACCTGAATGTTGTCTGTGTTAATAAAAGCCTCAAAGACGTCAAAAACCGGAGCGTGGGATTTGCCTACGTAAAAAAAATCAAAGGTTATAAGTAAAGTCACTGTATCTGCACTACAGGTACAATACATCACAGAGTACTTCCTCAAAGTATTCCCAGTGATCCACAGAGTTTTCTGTCACCAAATCAGACAGTATTCTTACTGACCCACAGAGAACTTTCACTGACCCATAGAGTATTCTCCAATCAGATAGTCCTTCATGTCGTTCTTGCTCCCATGCACGGTGCGCAGAGCGCTGAAGAGCGGCCTCCATCCTGACTGGATCTGAGGAGAGCACAGCTCCACCAGCTCCCCGATGGATGTGATCACCTTACAGCCATGATAATGAAAGAACAGAGTGAACATCATGTGCAATAACATTCATAAATAAATTCATGATATGTTCCAAACTGATTTAACCTGTAAAATTAAACTGTATTTGCAACTATCCTTTGAAAATGGATGACAAATTTAAGTTTGTTTGCATTTACTGTACAAACAAACCTCAATAAATGTTTTTTTGGCCAAAGAGAAAAAGTGAAATGGGGCCAGTTATTACTGCTTGTTTTGTTTTGAATTCACGTAGAATTGGAATTACATTCATTTTACATTTAATCATATTTGGGATATTTAAAAATTATTTTTATCTTAAAGGTGGGGTGCACGATGTTTGAAAGCCAATGCTGACATTTGAAATCACCAAAACAAACATGCTCCTAACCCAAATGGGTGTCACCCCTGTTTTGATAGCTACGCCCCCACATATACATACATAACCCCGGCAACTATTATGGCGGAAGACGTTCAGTTCTCTCCAGCGCTGGAAAGCTGATCCTATATTAACACGGGTCCTGCTTCTTGCCTTATTGTAAGCCTTTTTTCGCTTTTCGTTTTTATCCGCCATGTCAATGTTTCAATCGCTTTCGGCTAATGTCAGACATGCGCACTGAACACTCTCTCTGCTGCATATTGACAAGACACGCCCCTTTCTGCTAATTGGCTACACGTTTGTTTTGTTATTCGGCCCGACTCAGTTTTCTGAAGCATTTCTCCAACATCGTGCACCCCACCTTTAATTAACTTTAAGTATTCCATTTAATTGCTGTTTATTTATTTTTGTTCTTAATTTTGCATATATACCGCAAAACAGAAATTTTCTAATGCCGAAGGCATCTAACATTTATTCACCAAAGTCACTGAGCATTTTTTTTTTCACTTCTAAACAAAGTAAATGTTAGCGATCATCGAAGAAAAACTTGGCCTGGTCATTCGAACCGCATGAACTGTCTGATAATAGTAACGGCTGAGAAACTGCACAGGCGTCAGTGTTCTGTTCACCTGGTCCTGTACGTCCTCGTCACAGAGCTCCAGCTGCATAATGTGCTCGAAGGGCCGGAAAAGCGCTTCATTGAAGTGGAAGTGTGGAAGCTCAGCCCAGCTGCTCAGCACCTCGATCAGGACGTCATGGATGAACGACACAGCCTTCTGGGACACATGCCGTTCTTTATGACATGCAGCCTGGAGAGGAAGAAGTACAAGAGGCAGGACAGCAACTGGGTCACTCAGGGTCATGTTTTGCTTCTGAGATGGGTGACGTTTAATTCTACACTGTCTCCATGGGAAATCGGAATAAATAATTTGGTACACATATCACACTGAAATCTCAGATATATTTTTATACCTCCACCAGATGAGGAGCCACCACACTCCAGGCTCTCATCATGTGCAGAAGGGGCCGACTCTTGTTCCTTACGATATGAAGCATGGCCTCGCCCAGTCTGAAAAGGTGAAGAGCGCTGCGCTTGTCTTGTGTTGACTTAGCCTCTCCTTTATTAACAGAACAAACAAAAAAAAAACAAATCAATTAAATACAACCATAATTGTGTTTAATGCACAACTGAGGTCTGGGTGAGAGAAGAAATTGAACATAACTGTGATGTCATACCCGGCATAGCTAAGGAATAGTCCCCGGTTTCTGTGACTGAGTTGAAAAGCTGGGATTGTGAGGCTTTCCTCAGCTGGTGCAGGAAACCCACCAGACCCACCAGGTTAAGTTTACTCACTGCATCTTCAAACACTCTTTAGGGAGTAAAGAAAAAGCCACACATTACAAATTAATGTAGTCACTGTAGTAAGTAGTCACCTTTAGTCACTACATTATGACTGCCTGTTACTGATTAAGTCACAGAAGAGACAAATCTCTCTTGATGTGATACCTATCTGCTTGTGTGGAGAGTGTGCAGACAACTTTAGCAGCACTGTTGCCTGTCAGGAGACTTCCGCCCCGCAGATCGAAACCTTTCGCGTTGCTGTTTTCACGCAACAGATCCTGGATGGAAGTGGGCTGGATGACTGGGTGACTCAGGTTCAGCTCCAGATCAGAGACAGACTCTACGCTCAGCTCTGGATTTCCCATTACCGACGAAGCCTGCTGAGTCTGAGTGATGGTCATAGGAGCCTGAGAACTCCCATCACTGAAGTGGCTGTGCTCTAGCGAGCTCACGTACTCCACCACTCTGAAATAAAAGTGCAGGGAGAATTCAGGGTATGTGAGGAGACTTGTGTAATTCAGTTCAGGTTATCAGCTAAGTTCAGAAGATAGTAAAGTAGTATAAGCAATACCAGCTCTCCCAAAAATATGCTTGTGTGTAGTTTTTCTGACTTTTTGTCACATTAATCTTCATCTAATTATACATACACTTGTGTTATTCATGATAATTCCTTACTACAGTCATACAAACGCTATCTGCGTGCAACAAGTTTGAAACCAGCTTATGTACTGAAAGTAACATATCAAAATAACAATAATGATAGGACATGTACCTGAAGACATGTGGCCAGCAATCATGATTATGGCTGCCCATCTCTAGACCCACGTTGAGGATGGCATCCATGCAGAGCATATGAGCAGTGTGCAGCTTCACTCCCTGACCCCGACCCATCTGCTCCAGTTTCTGCTCCATTCTATGCTTAACTAATATCATAAAATTGGACAGAAGCAAGACGTACACGTCTCCTTGAACAAGGCGGTGGCAAATAAAAATGTATCATGAAATAGAAGCTCATGTAAAACCCCAGCATTTAAGGTCAGGGTATATATATTCCAGTTTCAGTGTAAGAAGACAGGGGGGGGAATATATATGCATTATATTGGCTGATTTTGATACATTGTCGTGTAACAGATCATTTATTTTGAAGTCTTTTGCATACAATTAACTGCATAACTGTTTAACAACTTTAATTACAATTAATTTGGAAAGTATATCTTTAACTGTAAATAGATAAATGATGCAAAATAATTTTTTTTTCCAGAGTTTATAACCATACAGTATAACCAGGTAATGTGTGAAGGATATGACTATATATGTATCTAACATCAAGATTACACAACTGTCTTTTGTTCTAATACGAAGTTTAACCTGTATCAAAGTTAGAAAGATTAAAACTTATATTACAAAATATGTTCATTTGCAAATAATCCTCTCCTCCTAAAGTGTTCAGGACTATCTCTAAAAAGAGCAGTAATTCCTTCACTAATCTTCCATTAAAGCTTCTAACTAAGCTTCTGAACTGCATAGTCAATTTGTTTTAAATTCACTCTGCCATAAAACGTGTGTGTGTGTGTGTGTGTGTGTGTGTACGTGTGTGTACCTTGAGTAATAGCGTCTCCAGCTTCAGCTTGATCCTTCTCCTCTTTCTCCTCTGGAACACAGGAAGCTGCTGCCATCTGAGCTACAGCTGAGGCACAGTTGGCAGCTACACCTACATTTATGTAAGCACACACACGTTCACACATTTATTAAGAGCTCAACATCTGGCAGACTTGATTAGAGCAGACTCGGTTAGAGCAGACTCTGTTTAGACCCTAAAATAGAACTCACATGCTGTAGTTTAAACTGTGTCAGGATGATTCAGACATGCTACTTTAACATAAAGTGTGAATTTTCCAATATCTTATTTCATACTTTGTTTCCTCTTCACTATCAGCTATGATGGTGTGTGTTCGTTCATTACCCAAACCACAGCTGAGTGCGGCAGCCTTGCGCAGGCCATCGAGACTGAGGCAGATGGTTTCTCTCTCTCTTTGGTTCTGCACTTTAACGCCTTCTGCACCCAGGATGAAGGCCAGAGCTCGCGAGCTTCCTGCCATGCGGCCCGTCAGAGGAGTAGACAGTGTGTCAATCAGGTTCTTCCAGCAGCCAATCAGGATGTACCGTGCGAACATTACACCTACAGCAAAAAGAAAGTGTACGAGCAAAAATTATACTAACGTGCAAAATTTAGGACCATGAAAATTGTGTGTAAGAGATACCAATAGTGCACAGTAAGAACACAAGCAGTCATCTTTATACATACAAGATCATGCAAACACCACAGCTACAGGACGAGAGAATTGTGTGTGTGTGTGTTTGAAAGTGTTTGAAAATACTAGCAGAAAGTAGTTATTAAACTTATTTTAGTATTTGTAAAGGATGATACCTTCACTTAAAGTTGAATTATTTGACTCAGTAATATACATATACTTTGTAGAAATACATTTTAATCAGATGTATAAAAATGAATAGGCACAACACATGAATAGCCATATGGTATTGTGACGACGGAGCATGCACCGCCGTCCCACACAGCCAAGATACCGCTCCTCGCCCCCAAAAAGCGCTAAAAAGGCGGCGATTAAGCACCGTGGACAGCACCGCTGAGAAAACGCTAAAAAGGATTCAGCGTGCAAGGCGGGGCGGCAGAATTCCCGCCGAAAAGCCGAGAGCCAATCAGGAGCGCCGCTGTAGCACTCACCCTCTGGCTGTGCAACACACGGGAGAGCCAGGCTCAGCGGCTACAGGGAGGTAAGGGGGGCGTGCCTAATGGAACGAATAGACGTTATCCCTTTGGCATTCTTTTCAAGGACCTCCCGTGGATCCAGAGCTTCAGATCGCCGATCCAGCCCATGGTATACTCCTGGAGAAGGACTGTTTCCCCTGGTCACAGCGCCCCCCCCCCTTCTGCTGTCTGGAATTGGAGCCGGGATTTCTTCCCAAGCACCGCAAAGGAAGGAACTGATTATTATATTCTTTCTCATTTACCTTTTGCTGCATTAAGATTGCACCAACCTGGGAGGAATAATAAAATCACGACCTTGCTTGCCTTAATCCTGTCTCTATGCTTGTTCCTTTGTGTCCCAATCCCTCTAAGTGCGCTACAGTATCTACAGTACTCTCCAAACCAGGAACATTCTTTATTTAACCAGCACTTAGACTTTATCTTGGTTGACATGGAAACTGAGCTGCCTAAGTGCTTGTGATGAAAACCTTCCCCACGCACTTCCTTCTGTACACACACTCAAACAGTGTGTACACAAACACACAGGGAGGTGCTGCAAAAAAATTAAATAAAACAAACACTGTACCTGCCAACACAGTGTTATTGTCTTTTTTATCACTTGTAAAAGACGACTGTGATGACGCTCTTCTGATCAGCTGACCTCCTATGGCACTGCTGCCAAGTCCATCAATATCTGAAAAGAAAAAATGAGAGAAAAACAAGAGATAGAGTGAGAGAGAGAGAGAGAGCGAGAGTGTTGATGTGATAAATCCACATCTGCAATGTGCACAAGAAATTCTTGTCATATTTTATAATAATCCTTTCACACTGAAAAGTACATATTCTCACTTGTGTGTGTGTGTGTATATACGTGTTTGTGTGTGTTTAACTTAAATCTGGATCAGTGATTGAACTCACGAGACAACAGCTGAAATGTGCTAAAGGTAAAAAAAAGAAAGAAAAAGAAAAAAAGAAAAGAAAGAGACACGTTTCTCCTGATTCTCCAGCTTTCCTACCAGTGTAACTGAGTCTCATAAAAGTACAATTTATTACACGTGACCAAACAAGCTCCACATTCTCCATCTGGGTGATTGTTACCTGTGAGCATGGTGATAAGAGGGAGTGAGTGCTCTTCAGTGGAGTCCCAGTATCCAGCCTCTCCTAGCAGGTTCCTCTCTAACACTTGGTGGTACAGTTCCTCTATCCAGGCCTGAGAGAGCACGACTAGAACGCCACTGCTCTGGATCTGATGCACAAACTCTTTCTGTTGAGACAATCTCATGGTTACACACAAATACACACACACATATATATATATATGTATATGTATTTAAATTAAAAGCTAAGTAGCCACCTCAGGAAAGGTAAGCTGATGTTCCTACCAGAGTGACAATGGGAGGAGCGGGTTTCCTTTGGTAGTAACCACAGGTGCTCAGTTTGAGGTTAAGTAGCAAGGCATAGTAGGACACCAAATACAATCCGTCTGCATTCATCAGAGCCTGGCAGTTTAGATTCTCACTACCTTCAAAGCCAGGAGAGTGAACCCCACCTGAAGGGGAACAGAAACTCAAAGTGTTCCTGGGCCCAGAAATACATTTCTCCCTCTTGTGAATACTAAACACCGTATTCGATTAGTTTCACTTTTACTACATACTTCATGGTAGATACAACAACTTAGATCATGGATTTAGGACCAGAACGCTAGGAGACATGACCAAACATAAATACATTAAAATTAATGTACCTATTTGGAGGCCCGAGCAGAAAGTTGAGGAGAAGTTTTGTAGCGCGACATCCGCATCAGTAGGGCTGTGCAGGTCCAGAAGGTGTGGTAACAATCCCACCAGGGACTTAACAAAGAGACGGGCACTCTGCTGGTCTGCTTCCTGGTTCTTCAGTAGCTTGAGTGAAAGTGCGGCGGTGCGCACTGTACGATGGGCGGGACCAGGGCGCATCGTCTGCTCATCGTCAGCCAACGAGCCATTGTCTGAACCAACATCTGAAACGTCTGATCGTCCCGAGTCCTTCTCAGCAGCTGTGGAGTACTGATCGCATGAGTCAAATTCTGTACGCGAGAGCTCTTGCTCGTCCATACTGAAATTACTCTCACTGTAGCGTGAGCCATGTGAGCGCATGCGAGACTCAACTGACAGGAAGTTGGTGAGGTCTGGGTACGCCAGGGCATGGCTACGCTGGACCACATCTGGAGGAACACCACTTTCCCCTGCAGCACCTCCACAGGAGGAAGGTGAAGGTAATCTTGCATCGTCATCACACTCCACTTGGGCGGTTCGGCCCAAATCCCCCTCCAGAGTAACCTGTCCTGTGTCAGTGATGACGCTGATGCTGATATCAGGGCTGCGTTCAGGAATGGCAGTCTCCCAGGTGGTGTTTTCGGAGGACAGCACGCGTCGCTGCCAACGGAACTCGGCCACATTCAGCTCCACTGATTCCCTGGACAACTCTTCCCCTTCTTTCAAGTCCTCCAATCGACGCAGCAAAAGTTGTGCCTGGTCAATATGCAGGCCACGTCCCTGGCTAAGCTCGTCAAGGGCAGCCAGTAGAGCACAAGCACAAGAAACAGAGGAAAAGCAAGCCTCAATGCCACCCTTCACGCAAGCTTCTGTCATGCCGTCCATCACCCTGCAAAAACAGAACAGAAACATGTCTAATATACCATCCATCCATTTTCAACCGCTTATCCGGGGCCGGGTCGCGGGGGCAGCAGTCTAAGCAGGGACGCCCAGACTTCCTTCTCCCCAGACACTTCCTCCAGCTCTTCCGGGGGAATACCGAGGCGTTCCCAGGCCAGCCGAGAGACATAGTCCCTCCAGCGTGTCCTAGGTCTTCCCCGGGGCCTCCTCCCGGTTGGACATGCCCGGAACACCTCCCCAGGGAGGCGTCCAGGAGGCATCCGAAACAGATGCCCGAGCCACCTTAGCTGACTCCTCTCGATGTGGAGGAGCAGCGGCTCTACTCTGAGCTCCTCCCGGGTGACCGAGCTCCTCACCTTGTCTCTAAGGGAGCGCCCAGCCACCTTGCGGAGGAAACTCATTTCGGCCGCCTGTATCCGGGATCTTGTCCTTTCGGTCATGACCCAAAGCTCATGACCATAGGTGAGGGTAGGAACGTAGATCGACTGGTAAATAGAGAGCTTCGCCTTGCGGCTCAGCTCCTTCTTCACCACAACAGACCGGTACATCGACCGCATCACTGCAGAAGATGCACCGATCCGCCTGTCGATCTCCCGCCCCATCCTTCCCTCACTCGTGAACAAGACCCCAAGATACTTAAACTCCTCCACCTGAGGCAGGAGCTCCCCACCAACCTGAAGGGGGCAAGCCACCCTTTTCCGGTTGAGAACCATGGCCTCGGACTTGGAGGTGCTGATTCTCATCCCCGCCGCTTCACACTCGGCTGCAAACCGTCCCAGTGCACGCTGAAGGTCCTGATTTGAGGAAGCCAACAGGACAACATCGTCTGCAAAAAGCATAGACGAAATCCTGTGGTCCCCAAACCGGACTCCCTCCGGCCCCCGACTGCGCCTAGAAATCCTGTCCATATAGATAATGAACAGGACCGGTGACAAAGGGCAGCCCTGCCGGAGTCCAACATGCACCGGGAACAAGTCTGACTTACTGCCGGCAATGCGAACCAAACTCCTGCTCCGGTCATATAGGGACCGGACAGCCCTTAGCAGAGGGCCCCGGACCCCATACTCCCAGAGCACCCCCCACAGGTCACCACGAGGGACACAGTCGAATGCCTTCTCCAGATCCACAAAGCACATGTGGACTGGTTGGGCAAACTCCCATGAACCCTCCAGCAACCTGGCGAGGGTATAGAGATGGTCCAGTGTTCCACGACCGGGACGAAACCCGCATTGTTCCTCCTGAATCCGAGGTTCGACTATCGGCCGAATTCTCCTCTCCAGTACCCTGGCATAGACTTTTCCGGGGAGGCTGAGGAGTGTGATCCCCCTGTAGTTGGAACACACCCTCCGGTCCCCCTTCTTAAACAGAGGGACCACCACCCCAGTCTGCCAGTCCAGAGGCACTGTCCCCAGCCTCCATGCGACGTTGCAGAGGCGCGTCAACCAAGACAGCCCCACAACATCCAGAGACTTGAGGTACTCAGGGCGGATCTCATCCACCCCCGGTGCCTTGCCACTGAGGAGCTTCTCAACTACCTCAGTGACCTCAGCTTGGGGGATCGACGAGTCCACAACTGAGCCCTCGGCCTCTGCTTCCTCAATGGAAGACATGTCGGTGGGGTTGAGGAGAACCTCGAAGTACTCCTTCCACCGTCCGAGGATGTCCCCAGTCGAAGTCAGCAGATTCCCACTCCCACTGTAAACAGTGTGAGCAGGGCACTGCTTCCCCCTCCTGAGGCGCCGGACGGTTTGCCAGAATTTCTTCGAGGCCAACCGATAGTCCTTCTCCATGGCCTCACCAAACTCCTCCCAGACCCGAGTTTTTGCCTCCGCAACCACCCGGGCTGAAGCTCGCTTGGCCATCCGGTACCTATCAGCTGCCTCCGGAGTCCCCCGAGCCAACCAGGCTCGATAGGACTCCTTCTTCAGCTTGACGGCATCCCTTACTTCCGGGGTCCACCACCGGGTTCGGGGATTGCCGCCACGACAGGCACCGGAGACCTTACGGCCACAGCTCCGAGTGGCTGCGTCGACAATGGAGGCGGAGAACATGGTCCACTCGGACTCAATGTCTCCAACCTCCCTCGGGATCTGGTTGAAGCTCTGCCGGAGGTGGGAGTTGAAGTTCTCTCTGACTGGAGACTCTGTCAAACGTTCCCAGCAGACCCTCACAGTACGTTTGGGTCTGCCAAGTCTGTCCAACTTCCTCCCCCGCCATCGGATCCAACTCACCACCAGGTGGTGATCAGTTGACAGCTCCGCCCCTCTCTTCACCCGAGTGTCCAAGACATACGGCCGGAGGTCAGATGAAACAACCACAAAGTCGATCATCGACCTCCGACCTAGGGTGTCCTGGTACCATGTGTACTGATGGACACCCTTATGCTTGAACATGGTGTTCGTTATGGACAAACTGTGACTAGCACAGAAGTCCAATAACAGAACACCACTCGAGTTCAGGTCGGGGGGGCCGTTCCTCCCAATCACACCCCTCCAGGTGTCACTGTCGCTGCCCACATGAGCGTTGAAGTCCCCCAGTAGAACAATGGAGTCCCCGGTTGGAGCACTTTCCAGCACCCCTTCCAGAGACGCCAAGAAGGTCGGGTACTCTACACTGCCATTTGGCCCGTAAGCACAAATAACAGTGAGAGACCTATCCCCGACCCGCAGGCGCAGGGAAACGACCCTCTCGTTCACCGGGGTGAACTCCAACACATGGTTGCTGAGCTGGGGGGCTATGAGCAAGCCCACACCAGCCCGCCGCCTCTCACCGCGGGCAACTCCAGAGTAGTAGAGAGTCCAGCCTCTCTCAAGGAGTTGGGTTCCAGAGCCCAAGTTGTGTGTGGAGGCGAGCCCAACTATCTCTAGTCGGTATCTCTCAACCTCCCGCACCAGCTCAGGCTCCTTTCCCCCCAGCGAGGTGACATTCCATGTCCCTAGAGCCAGATTCCGTGTCCGGGGATTGGGTCGCCGAGGCCCCCGCCTTCGACTGCCACCCAATCCACATTGCACCAGCCCCTTACGGTCCCTCCTGCAGGTGGTGGGCCCACAGGAGATCGGCCCCACGTCGCTCCTTCGGGCTGAGCCCGGCCGGGCCCCGTGGGGTAAGACCCGGCCACCAGGCGCTCGCATGCGAGCCCCAACCCCGGGCCTGGCTCCAGAGTGGGGCCCCGGTTGCGCCATACCGGGCGACGTCACGGACCTTGTTTTTAAACCACTCATAAGGGGTATTTGAACCGCTCTTGGTCTGGCCTGTCACCCAGGACCTGTTTGCCTTGGGAGACCCTACCAGGGGCAGAAAGCCCCAGACAACATAGCTCCTAGGATCATTCAGGCACGCAAACCCCTCCACCACAATAAGGTGGCGGTTCGAGGAGGGGTATGTCTAATATACCACAAAGTCTAATGCACAAGCTCTTTTACTGATATGATCTTGACACTTACAACTTAAGAAGGTCAAGATGTGATTTCCTCTTCGAGAAAGATCTCTTCCTGGTCTCGGGTTCAATAACACATGGGCCAGCCAGGTCAAATAAGCGCTGCGGGCTACCGAGGATCTAGCAACAGAAAAACAGAAGTGAGTTTAAGTGAGCTTAAGAAACAGGATGTCTTTAAACTATACAACATGGAAGTAATTCTCACAGAATTGGTGGCACTGTTAATGAATTTTGAATAAATGTAACGTTAAAACCCACCTCCTTCATTATCTTGATGGCCTCCAGTCTGTGCTGTGGAGGAGGGTAGAGCAGGATGCGGTGGTAGACAGATTGCAGCACAGGCTTCATGGATTCTATGCAGTTCACTAATCGCACAAGTTCAGCTGCGATGTAGCAGATGGTGCGGATCACCGGTCCAATCATGGCAGGGGCACTGGAGGAACAACCAGAACCCCGGCCCTGATCACTAACCCCTGACCCTAGTGCAGCATCCAACTCCGGTAACGAGGCTCCGTGAGCAGAAGTGATGGTCTTATCATTCACAGGGTTTCCTGTGATCACCACTAGAACTGGACACAGCTGCTTCCTGTAGGGTAAAATTATCAAAAAAAAAAACCTTCAGCTCCATGTTATTACATCTAACTTTTACATACACACTAACCGATGTACAACAAATGAAAAACAAATGTTTTTTACTATGTTCTGTATAAAATGACTGACATTTATACAACTATTTTTGCATCATTTTCCTTATTCTACATCATGATGCACATCATCACAGATATCATGCTTGTGCAGCTTAAATTATATCTCGAATGACACATTTTACCAGACAAGATCTGTGAAGTTGCGGTTCAGATGCATTGTGGGAGGGCAGCTGCTGAGCATTGCTAAAATGCACTCTAGATACAGCAGCTGCAACAGCTGGTTCTCACTGTCAAAGAAAGAACAAAATTGCATCACCATGAGTGATCGTGCACAACAGAAACAGAGACACGGGGAATGATAACGACGCCTAGAGGCAAACTCCTGTCAGAGGCTCGCTGTTAACGCCGATCGCATTTCATTACAAATGATTCATCTTGGACAGGGTAACAGCATCGCTACAAAAATGAATACGAATTCAAGATACAAATACGGGTCAGAGACTTACCTCGAAACAGACTCCAGTTTTTCACAGAATACAGTGAGAACAGTCACTACGTCCTCATACAGGGCTGCGGTGGTGGGAGAAAAATCTAACAAACGCACAAACACATGTTGCGTTAACGATAAATCAAAGCCGGCTACATCGTTCTCGCCGTCACCTTCATGAGGCTTAAAGACCTTAAAAACCTTCATGTGAACGTTACAGTGAAACCTACGATTTATGACGATCAACGATATTTAATGTCATTTATTATGTAAGTGCTCTATTTACAGAACTCCCTTTATTTATCAAAAGATAAATATTTCAAATGATTTAACTGCAAACGCAAAATGATATGCTTAAATATACAGTTGAACCGGCCATAAGAAGAAGTGAGTGCACGGATATGCGAAGGTGGAAGTGAAAGTGACTTACAGGGTGTTATAACTGACTCTCTGATTAGCTTGTGGTTGCTTGTGCTAATCATAATTAAAATGTACCTTTGCGTTTGCTTGTAGGCACCTTTCGCTCCCGCTCATCCGAACCCTACAAACACAGAACAGAGATCCTTAAGGATCAGCTTAATTTCATCGTCACTTGTCTCGACATGTCCTGAGATTAAACATTAAACAGTTATAAAAATATCCATCAAATTGCGACTTCGAGCTATTTTTAATCTTCTGGTAATTGCTTAGATCTGATTGTAAATCACACAATTTTTGAGTTGACAAAGCTTCCGGCGTGTGTGTGTGTGTGTGTGTGTGTGTGTGTGTGTGTGTGGGGCTGACTCACTGAGTTGTCCTGTCTTTGCTGTAGTTGAAGGGTGAGGTCTCCCAGTATCTGACTAAGTGTGGCCCTTACTGCTGTGTTGATGCTGCGTTGATGACAACTCGATATGTAGGTCTGGATACACACCTGTAGAACACACAAATACACACACAGAAAATAAATCCACCACCAACATCAACTAATGCCTGTGAATAATGGCCGTCATAAATTTGAGTGGGGACGGTGGGTCAGTATTAACGACGGGGGTCTTTATTAACACCCATGCAGTAGAGCATTTTGCATTCTCTCTCTATCTTCACACAGTGAAATCAGTATAAATTTGGATCTTTGAATGGATCTTTTACACCCAGTACAATGTTAACTGTCCGCCTCAGAGTCTGGATATAAACCCTGTTTAAAAACTGTGGCTGAATTCTAAGAATAGACTGAAATGTTGTTGTGATGAAAGTGATGTTATTCTCTCTATAGTACTATTGCTCTCTATAGCAATAATTTAAAAATAAAGTTAAAAAACCTCTTTTATTTATTTTTTTATAATTAACTATAAGCAGCTGTGGAAGTCTAAAGTTTCTGATTAAATCACTGCTCATTGGTGAATGTGTGTCTTTGTTTAAACAAATAGTAACTGGATGCATCCAATCTGCTCCAGCAGCACAGAAAATCTAAAATGGAACCTTCCCTGTTCGCATCGTAAGATACATGACCCTCTGAAATGGAAAGGACACTGCCGAACAAATAGACAATCCACGTGTTCTGCGCTCAGACGTGGCGTCTTGTCTAATAACAGGATGTTCGTCACCGTGGTGACAGAATGGCGAAAATGTTAAGGACCAGAAGAAAAAAAAACATTTTATTCAGGTTGGCTGCCTGTCATGGAAAATTAAAAAAGGAGAGGGGAGGGGAGGTTAGTCAAGGCTGCGTACTTTATGGGTTTATATCTGGCCAGACACTGAGTCATATGAACACGTCAGAAAAGGAGAGACAGAAAGAGAGAGAGACGGAGAGAGAGACAGATGGGATAGAGTGAGACAGCGAGAGCGCTTTAATTTGTGAGCTGCTGATGACAACATCCCTCCAGCTGTGCGAGAGAGATACAAATGGATGTGTGTGCATGTGTGTGTGTGAGAGAGAGAGAGAGAGAGAGAGAGAGAGAGGCAGAGGCAGAGAGAGTGAGAAACAGAGAGAGAGAGAGAGAGAGAGAGAGAGAGAGAGACAGAGAGAGACAAAGAAAGACACAGAGAGAGAGAGAGACAGAATTGTCCTGCTGTCCTGATCAGCTTTTATGAAAAACAATAACGAGTTACGCTTTGAGTTTCTAATAAACATTCTCACCTCTGCGATCCTCAAGATGTTGTGGCAATTGAACTCAAAGCTGGAGGAGTATGTGATACAAAGCAAGACCTGCGACAACAAAACACACACACACACACATAGATAGATAAGGTTACATTAAAATAGACAAAAAAAATCACGATCCCTTGAGTGAATTTGGCCTAAGTACCCAGACAAATAAGACAATTTTCCTCATCCCAAGACTTCTACGTACAGTGCCATATCAAATCTATCCAACTGCACAGCATCTACAGACAGTAGGCGATAGCCCCCAGTAACAGAACAGAGTCTGCCACAGTGGCACTGAATTGATTATGCATGCTGGAAGGGAGACAGCACATTTTGACGTTGACACCTCACATGGTGCTGCATAAATTAATCCGCACTTGGCCGGGCCTAAATTTGGACAGGAGCTCAAATTAGAAATCAGATTTTTGCATGTTTTTGTTTGTCCCAAATGCAGTTCAGTTTTTGGTCTAAAATTGAAAAGAAAAAAAAAAGAAAATAAAGCTTTATAAGTTTCCAGCTAAAATATTGCATGTTAGATCTGAGAGAATAGCCGAAAAAGTAAAGATGTGTTTAAAGTGTTAAATGAACATGATGTGAGATTTGAATAGGTTTATAATGTGTTTCTCTGCAGCATTAAACCATTCGTTATTTACTGACATCATCAGACGGCTTATTGGGAAATAGCCAGCTAGAACCCCATAAACTAAGACGATATTTGACTTTAAAAAAAAAAAAACATTTAAAAAAAGGAAGGAGATTGGCTTTTGCTCTCCTGTCAATCACTGCAACCCTGTAGAAGAGGGCAGACAGCACTTACATTCGAAGACGACGACTAGGTTCAGAAAATGGGGTGAAAAATGAAAATCTACTTTCTAATTCTGAGAAAAAGATCATGTAAAATTGTAGTAAGCTTGAAGCATAGCTCTTGTTAACACTTTGGAGTTGTATTAGCTGGAATGTAACAGCTGCCCCAGACGTAATGTTCAACATAGAAAACTAAAGTCATGCTTTGTCTAACGTTATCTCTGTAGTGCCTAAACAGACAAAACAAGAGCTCAAAATGTCACATTCAAATAGATACAAGAAGAAAAAAAAAAACAACAACTAGCTTTTGGTACATTTGTGTACGTTAGAGTCTAAATATACCGACTGACCTTCATGACCTCCACCTGTAGATCTTCATGAAGCATGGGGGTCACGTTGACGGCGTCCAGCATTTGACACAACAGCTGCTTCTCTGGTGCTTCTGGCTCCACAGTGACAAATCGATCCTCACACAGGATCTTCTGCCATGACATCATGTTCAGGATGACAGACAGGATTACAGATCTCATCAGATCTTACTAATTACATCTGTACTATATAATAATGTTATAGATTATTACACAAAATGCCCAGACAAATAAGACAATTAAATAAGACAAATAAGGCCTGTCAAAGTAATCAAAGTATTTCAATGCTTTCAAATCTCATGCATTTTGTAATTTAACATTTATTAAACTGCAAATTGCTCTTAATTAGCTTTTTATCATCTAAAAAATAGGCTGTATCATCAAAATAATGGTCTCACCTGCATTCCTGTGAGAGCTGTCTGAGCCAGCTTTGGGTTTTTGGACTCGAGTGCCAGCTTAAGTGGGAAGAGACATCTCTCCCTAAAAGCACAGAGTCGACGGTCAATAAAGCATTCCCCAACCCAGATCCCATCTCACTAAGCACAAGAAACAATAGTGAATTACGGATTCCTTTGCTTTTGCTTTTGGAGTAGTTAGAATTGGAAAGAAAATCTGACTAACACACCATTTCCTTATAGTAAGCGCCTATGAGGTTGAGGTCACAATGTGACCAAATTCCTCTAGACTGTTTTTGGTAGATGAAATGTGAGCTAGTTGGAACCATGTCATACGTTGCTGAACCAGAACCAGTATCCCAGAAAAAACAATCCCAGGTTTCCTCCAACTCCCATGACTTAGTTACACTAAAGAGCCTCAAGGAAGGAATTTATTCATCCATCCATTTATCAATTTCTGTACTGCTTATCTGGTCGCAAGGAGCTCAGAGCCTATCCCAGGGGACTCCATGGATATTAAGATGCAAACTCCATGCGAACAGCTGATGCAGGAATCGTACCAACAACCCTGAAGGTGTGACGTGAACGTTCCACCTTTAGGAAGGAATAAGTATGTGCATGGAGCCCTGGGATGGACTGGTATCTCAGTTAGGGTGTATTCCTGACTCAAGTCCAGGATAAAGCAGATAAATATTTGGATATGTTAGTCTTTGAAGCAAAGAGAGCATTATAGTCAATTGCCAGAGGCATCTGCCTACACAAAATTTCAACCATTAGCTTTCTAATATGTTGGTTAGCGCATTTCAAGCCTACAAGGACACCACCTGATTTCAGTAATGGGCTTGAAAAAAAAAAACCTAATTAGTCAGGTGTTGTGGTGCGTGTTTGGATATTGCTGTGAGCTGAGCACAAAGAGATGGCAATAATACTCAGCCTGAGCTCTCACTCACAAACCCATTCAGTGAGCCAGCAGGAACAAAACCCAAGACGCTGCTTACCTGACCTTAGATGCTGACATCTTAACTGATCCATTTTGAGCCTCCAGGGTTTCTGTTGCAAGCAGAGAAAGTGAATAAACACATTACTCAACTGTTCATGGGACAGCTTTGCCTGAGTATGAATGAATTTGCATAAAAATACAAAAATAAACACATTAGTCTCACATTGTTGTGCCTCCTACAGTATGTTATTAACACATCCAGCAAGACACTGCATTATTTCTGAAGAGATTTTTGCTAATCCCACAGCTTTATCCAATAGGTTTTCCGTGAAAATATGTTATGACGGTCATCACAGCACAAGCATCAGTTTTTTTCACAGCATCATTTATTCATTAATACAGCAGATCTCACACAAATCACTTAGTAAGGTGAAATATTAGAGGACGCACGCTAGTGGTTTTGAAAAGCAGTCTGCAAAGGGATTAACTGTTTGTGTAATCGGAGTATTTTTTCACAGAAAACACGTTCAGGTTAAGGATTTCTTAGGACAAAGATGGCCACTGATCCACAAAACAGAGCCATTTCTAGTAATCATTCTTGAAAATCCAAATGAATAGTAGGACAAATAATTCATTTGTGAGGATGTGCTACGTTTTACCAACATTGTGATCTTTAAAAACAAAATATTGTGATCTTTAAAAACAAAATATTGTGATCTTTAAAAACATTGTAATCTTCAAAAACTAAACATTGTGATCCTTAAAAACTAAACATTGTGATGTGCAAACAAAACATCTTCTGGTTGTGAAACATGAATCACACTTCTAGTCTGAATGAATCTGGGGGGCTTTTTAACAAAGTATGAAGAAGGATGCGACCTGTTTCCTGTATACATTTATCATGCAGTTAGTTTGATGTTCTCTGCTGCTTTAGTTCCCTACTGTGGACTATAAAAATGCACTTTAGGAGGTCAATATTAAATGTAGATGCAACTCAGCTGCCACTGATATCTCTGTCCTGAGAAATACACCAAAACTCTTCAGCTGCTGTAGAGTAAAAGAATATCTTCGTATGAAACTGTTGAGTTTCACGTGAAGGCACAAAACAAAACAGACACATAAAGGAGAATCTACCTTTTATAAAATACTACTGTGCTAAAAAATAATAATAATAATAAAAATAATAATAATAATAATAATAATAATAATAATAATAATAATAATAGCTCAAACAATAGGAGGAGAACCATATTAATACAGCATTCAAGCTTGTTTTGCAGCTTCGCCATGATACATAGGCTACAAAACGGTTTTAAGAAGAAAGCTTTGTGTTGAATAAAACTGTACAAGTGTGTAAATAATAGATAAATGAGGGTGAAATAGTGCACAAGCTCCACAGGGAGAACCTCAGGCTATTGACAGGTGTAACACTTACCACACGCCACACAACAGCCATCACGAATAGCTTTGTATTTGTTCCCAGACGCGTTTTTTTGAAGCTTTCGGAGAATTTCTTCCATTATGAGACAGATATGTTGTTGTCTGAGAATCAGACGGCTGAATAATACAGTTTTAGGCCTCCAGCTTAACGCGAGACATCCCGGTTGTAACGTTAAGCTAAGCTAAGGATGATTCACGCTTAGCCAATGATGCAGGCGTCAATCCGGTAAATCGCTAACAATTCTGTTTTCTTGCGTTCATTACATTAGAAATCTGCGTGTTGGTTTTGTTCCAGCGTACCTATCGTTTCGATTAATGTGAATAACGTGTATAAAGATAATAATGATCGTAATAATAATGTAAATAAACAGCTCCAGCCGGAGGTGCTGCTGCCTCCTCCTTCTCCAGTCAGAATCCTAAAGCACAACACAGCAGGTCCTCAACAGCGTTTACACTGTGTTCTATTGGGATAAAGTGCTTTTAAACAAAAAATTAGTTTATCCATAAAATTACTGTTTCTACCACACAAGTCTGGACTACCTGTTTGTTAGTTTTTTTACTTAATCTCTGATATAAACAGAGAACAAAACCAGTGCGCAGATATATATGTATATCATCTCTAATTATTAGCATATTAGCATAATTACTCACATATTATTATTGTATTGTTAGCATAATTAGTATAAGTGCCAAAGATAATATCAGTAATACTAGAATCACTCAGAAATCACAAGTATAAGCGCTTATTAATATTTATTTATTGACATTTTAAACTTTACTGGTCGCTTTATTAGGAACACAATCATCCAAATATCATTATTATTAGTTCTGTTCACTTTTCCAAGCTACTCCAGTTTCCTCAGTGTTTTAAACTGATTGGCATCACTGTCTGTGGTGTGTGAGTGAGTGACTGTGCCCTTTGATAGGTTGGCATCCTAAACACAGTCTCCCCTGCCACATGCCACCAGACCCCTTAGATTGGCTCCAGGTTTTCTGGGACTTTGCATGGGGCCTATCAATAAAAAATAAAAATAAAAAAGGATGGATAGAAAAGTGCCATTCAAGTCAATTCAAGAAGCTTTTATTGTCATTTCAACCGTATATAGCTGTTGCAGCACACAGTGAAATGAGACGTTTCTCCAGGACCATGGTGCTACATGAAAACAAAGACAGAGCGAAGGATTTAGATACATAATGTGCATCTGTGCAACCTGGTGCAAACAGTGCAAGACAAAAAGACAGTGCAGGACAAAAAGGCAGAAAGACAGTGCAGGACAAGACAAAAAGACAGAAAGACGGTGCATGACAAAACAGAAAGACAGTGCAGGACAAGACAAACAGGCAGAAGGCAGTGCAGGACAAGACAGACAGGCAGAAAGACTACAGGACAAGACAAACAGGCAGAAAGACAGTACAGGACAAGACAGAAAGACAGTGCAGGACAAGACAAACAGGCAGTAAGACAGTGCAGGACAAGACAAAAAGACAGAAAGACAGTGCATGACAAGACAAAAAGACAGAAAGACAGTGACAAACAGGCAGAAGGCAGTGCAGGACAAGACAAAAAGGCAGAAAGACAGTACAGGACAAATGGACAGTGCAAACGAACAATACAAGACATTTCACAAAAAACAATACACAAACTACAGTACACAAAAACAGGCCAGTGTTAATACTGTATGTTCAATCAATATTGCGTGTGCAGAAATACTGGAATGAACACAGTATTATAGCAGCAGTTACATGAGGTTACAGATTTCATTCTTTTATCAATCGGTAAATATGTATTCTTGTAAACATTCATTCTTTTAGAATTCAGTGAGTGTTTTCTTCTGGTCAAGGTCATGTTGAATAATGGGTCAGGAGGATTAACCGTTGGAACACCGTTTGGGACACCACTCAATAACATATTCACAGGTACATTTCACATTAAAATAACCAATGCAACTACCTGTGTTTTTTGTACAGTGGGAAGACTAGAAACTAGAAAGCACAGAGGAAATGCACATGGACATGTGGAGACCATGCAGAGATGCTGCAGAGACAGTAACACAAGCTTGTCCTGGGAGCTTTGTGGTGGCAATGCAATCCGCCTCTCAGTACAGATTTTTAATTCCCTGAGTCCCCTTGGATAGGCTCCAGGTTCCCTGTGACCCTGTGAGGAGCCAATCAGTACAAAAATGGGTGCATAGAAAAGTGGCAATAGTGCAAAGCAAAAAAATATTGCATATAAAAGTCAAGAGCATTTGTTAATGTTCACTTCAAACATCAGAACATGGGAAGCAGATAGGCTACTACAGCAGGAAGCTACAAGGGGTGGGGTACTTCCATGAGGCCAAGCAGTCAAATGTGAAGCTACAGTAGTGTGCACAAGCTTACTGTATAAACAAATAAGGTTATAGGCCTAGGTATGTATTTTTAAAGCCATTATAGTAAAGCTATAATAAAATGGTCTTAGATATTCACAGTGGGTTTTGTGGTAATCCAAACAGTCTGTATTTATTGCAAGCTGCTTTACTTACCATGCTCCAGTCTAATATGATTATTATTGTTGTTGTTTTTCTTATATAACATTATTTTGACCCAGTATATAGTCCCATATCTGAGGACCATGTGAGAATAAAAATAAATTTGATTTGGGTGTATTTCATGCATGCAAATATAAAATTGTAACCCTTCATGCAAGCAATTATAAATAAAGCAGTATTTATTTCTTGTTTGAAAGATTATGCAAGCTTTTTAACAAAGCATGAAAAAAGACTATTTAAACATGTACATTACTATTTTGCCTATTTAAAGAGATTCAGTTTTTTTAATAAATATGCATCCTAGATTTTTTCATCTCATTATTATTATTATTATTCATTCATTCATTCATTCATCTTCTACTGCTTATCTGAACTACCTCGGGTCACGGGGAGCCTGTGCCTATCTCAGGCGTCATTGGGCATCAAGGCAGGATACACCCTAGACGGAGTGCCAACCCATCGCAGGGCACACACACACACACGCACACACACTCATTCACTCACGCAATCACACACTAGGGACAATTTTTCCAGAGATGGCAATCAACCTACCATGCATGTCTTTGGACCGGGGAGGAAACCGGAGTACCCGGAGGAAACCCCTGAGGCACGGGGAGAACATGCAAACTCCACACACACAAGGCGGAGGCGGGAATCGAACCCCGACCCTGGAGGTGTGAGGCGAACGTGCTAACCACTAAGCCACCGTGCCCCCCTATTATTATTATTATTATTATTATTATTATTCTTCATTCATTTTCTACCGCTTATCTGAACTACCTCGGGTCATGGGGAGCCTGTGCCCTGGCGTCTCAGGCATCATTGGGCATCAAGGCAGGATACACCCTGGACGGAGTGCCAACCCATCGCAGGGCACACACACACACTCTCATTCACTCACGCAATCACACACTATGGACAATTTTCCAGAGATGCCAATCAACCTACCATGCATGTCTTTGGACCGGGGGAGGAAACCGGAGTACCCGGAGGAAACCCCCGAGGCACGGGGAGAAAATGCAAACTCCACACATACAAGGCGGAGGTGGGAATCGAACCCCCAACCATGGAGGTGTGAGGCAAACTTGCTAACCACTAAGCCACCATGCCCCCCACCCCCCCTTATTATCATCATCAGCATCAGCATCATTACTATCGTTATTATTATTAGTATTAGTAGTATCATCATCATCATCATCATTATTATTATTATCATTATTATTATTATTATTAGTTAGTAGTAGTAGTATAATCATCATCATCATTATTATTATTATCATTATTATTATTATTATTATTAGTTAGTAGTAGTAGTATAATCATCATCATCATTATTATTATTATCATTATTATTATTATTATTAGTTAGTAGTAGTAGTAGTAGTATAATCATCATTATTATTATTATTATAGGTGGCTGACGTAGTTCATATAGAAAAGACTTTTGTGTATTTGTGCGATAATAAACATTTAGTTGAAGGCAGTATAGCTGGCTTCACACGCCTGGCTGTGTACAACTGAATGCGACTTTGCGCTTGCTACGTTTCTGCCTGACGGTAAACATGATGGCTGCCGTGTGGCGCGCTCGGAAATTTGCTCGCTGCGTCGTCCGTTTCTCCGACCGTGATCTGTAAACAAAAACACACACACACACGCCGATATTGCACGGTTTCCCGCGCCACAACAACACGTCAAAGATACGCCAACATGGTAGATATGTTTAAAAATCTATAACTATTCCAGTTAGCTTGCTAATGTGGCTAAAGTGGCTAATAATGCAACATGTATGACGTGTAGCGTTTCTTTTCCCACCCGTCTTCTGGCGAGTCCTGGCTACAGCTTTGTCCAATCAGAGTTCTGAACGAAGGGGCGGGGCATGAATAGCCAATCATCGCGTTGTGTCGGAAAACGTGTAGGAAAAAAATAACATACCTTCGCAGATACTATGTTGTGTTTTGACATGTTAATGCTGCCACTATAGCTAGTAAGCTACTTAGTTTAAACAGTCAGGTATTGCGACATAGTATTTTTTTTATCATCACCTTATACGATTTCATGATATATTTCTGTTAGTTGCATGGCTAAAAAATATATTTTTAATTTTTAATATTTAAGGAAGCTGGAGTTTGCTGAAAGAAGGCTTCTGGAAGTATCCATCTGACATCACATGTTAATTTGCATACAAGGCTAACTCGTGATTGTTACGTCACTATTTCTTTTAACGATTGACATTGTCTCAGAGCAGCTTTACAGAACATAAACATAAAACAAAATTATAAAGGTTATTATAATAAAGATTAATAGAATACAAAAAAATTCAAGATTATTATTAGAAATATTTAAATGTGTTTGTATTTATCCCCAATGAGCAAAACTGAGGTAACTGAGGTGACTGTGGTGAGGAGGAAAAACTCCCTTAGATGGTGAAGGAAGAAACCTTGAGAGGAACCGGACTCAAAGGGGAACCTCGTCCTCATATGGGTGACACCGGAGGGTGTGATTATAAATATACAGTCTGATAAATGTTGTATTAATGAGGAGGTTGTCCTCAAAGACCACATGGAGTTGGCGTCTCCTCTTTAGTATCGAAGAGTCTAACTGGAGCTGGTACATCTCTAGATGCCTCAGATATTTATAATACACACTTTTTACACACGGTTTATCATAATGTAAATCTGTTATGTTTTATTATATTGTTGGGCTTATTAGAGTAGAAAAGCTGTAGAATTAACGATGAATGTGAATATATTGATCACATCAATAGAAAAAGTATGAGGAAGGGTGAGATAAATCATGTGGTAGAATAGTGTTTAAGGTGTTGGGCTACCAATCAGAAGGTCGTGAGTTTGAATCCCAGGTCCACCAAGCTGTCAATGTTGGGCCCCTGAGCAAGGCCCTTAACCCTCAATTGTTGCCCTGGATAAGGGTGTCTGCCAAATGCTGTAAATGTAAATGAATCATTTGAGTTGTTTCTAAAAGACACCTTTACGAATGAAGAGTCAATAAATGTGCTGAACTGGTGAACTCATTTAATTATTCCTCATTGTGTGTGTTGTTTATTTGATTATTTATTTATGTTACACCCGCTTTCATCTTCTATATTATAGAGCTTTAAAAGAACCAGTGACAGATCAGTAACAATCATGAAACCTAAACGGTGTGAACTCCGTCTCGGTGAGAAGTTTGAGAAATCTGAACTTGTGTGTTCCAGAGATCTGTCAATGTTTAACCGACAGAGTTACTTAATTGCAGTAACTTTGTATTTGTACAGCTGCATTGTAAAGGTGAAGCATGTTACACATCAACCATCTGTAAAATGATCGTTTCCTCCATTAACAGGCTGAAATCAACCAAAATATGACTGCTGGTTCTGTCGAAGAGGGGGAAGATGAAAATTCTGAGGATTCTAATTTGCAGGTCAGTCCTACATGCATCAATGGTTTCTATAGCAACCAAAGATTTACCCTGGTGCAGTTGACTGATGCGAATCCAGAGCTACTTGCACATGAGGCGAAGTAGTTAGGAGTTGGAAATTGGTCAGAAACAAGTATTTAGTATGCAGTACTTCACACAGATGCTAGAAGAGGAAACAAATCTAAACATAAGGGTTAGATTAAGTATTTTGTTAGTAAGCACTCAGGATATGATATATACAGTTGTAATAGAATACATTTATGTATTAGTGTTGTATATATAAACCTCTTATCTGTTACACTGCAGCATGGTTGAACTCTGAAATCTGCTTATATAGTAGGATTGCAAAATTCCTGGGAAAATTTAAATGTAGTTGAAAAAAAATCTTGCAGGATAATCTTGGTTAAAACAACCAGATTTACTGCTATTTCAGAATTCCCATGCTGCACATTCATCAATCCCATGCACACAGCACTTCACCTACTGTACTGCAGGGCTATTGAATCCGAACCCCTTAATGCACTGTGCATTCCTCCAAAACATAACACAGATCATTTCTTGAATCCTGCACACAAATTAACGTCAATAAATGTCCATCTTAGTGAGTATTTCCATAGAGTATTTACATATTACATAACGTTATATTTAAACCCCTATTCCCACTCCCTATTGTGCTCCTCAGAATCTTTTAGAACCTATTATAATTTTTCAGGATTCTTTCCTTAATAAAAGTAAAAATGTCAAAATGTCTTATTAATTAATTAATTATTAAATTTCTAATTAATTCCCATAAATTCCCGGTAAGTTTCCAACTTGGGATATTTCCCAGATGGAAAGTTTCAAATGGAAATTTTCCTTTATTTATGATTGTTTTTATTCTTTTTCAGCCCCTTCTGAACAAGGTATCATTTTGTTCCCACTCCAAAGGGATTGCTGTTTGCTCCATGTTTTGTCTAATGACCGAGTGATTATTTGGTGATTTGGATATTCATCAGTAATCTTCTGGCCCCTTTTTTCTTTTCAGCTGGAGCTTAGCGTTTTTAGGGCTCAGTGGATGTCAGAGCTGCGTCCTGGCTCCGGGATTAAGACTAGATTGTCCAAATCTGCTGAACTGAGGAAGACACAGGAGCTGGTCCGAGAGGAGAAAGTAGGTGGCAATGATGTGTTATAATTCGAACAACTCCTCATTAATTATATCAGTAATTTTGATGTAATACTCATGTAGATAATACAGTCACAATAAGTCTTTATTTCCAGTAAGGAGTCCATAAGACTAACTGAAACCTCAATGCGATCAACTTCAACATATAACCATATAAATTTTGATTGGTTTTGATTTCTACACTTGTACTTGGATGAAATATACTGTAAAAATTTTTTAAACTGCTCATTTTTATGAGTTTTATAGTATTTAGCAGGCTTCTTTATCCAAAGGGACTTACATAAGTGCTTCAGAGTCTCTATATAAACACATCCTTATGCTAGTTCACTTAATCAGTGGCTAAGAAAAAAAGCTTTTTTATCGTATTATATAAGATATACTATTGTATAATATAAGAATAACAAGTCCATAGATTAAGCCAATAAAAATTATCGTTTTATTATGACAAAAGAAGCAGTGTTATATAATCAGAGGACTGGCTGGTCTATCCAAAAGCCTCAGCTGATTTATTTTTATAGTTAGGGCCTGAGCACCGAATGGTGCGAAACCCTATTGTTTTTCCTCGGGAGTATTTTTTTTTTTCTTTCCACACATTGGCCAATTGGGGTCCCTTACCATGCTCGAAAACTCTTGAAATTTGGCACACATGTCAGAGTCGTGCGACGCCAGGCTCGGGCAAAGGCTGGAATACGGGCGTGGTAGGGGGGCTCTGTAGCGCCCCCTGTAATGCAAAAACAAACATTGGTGCACAGATCGGCGAATTATGTACGCACTTGTAGGAGAGTTGGTACGCATATAGATCTCATCGACCCGAACAACTTTCGCGCTCTAAACTATGAGCTTCGCCCAACAGGAAGTCGGCCATTTTGGATTGTTTTATAAGTGCATGTGGTGAACTTTTAAATACTCCTCCTAGGGAATTCATGCGATTGACATCAAACATTGTGAACATGATGCTGAGACATTGCACTTGCTAAATTGCGAAGGGATTTTCGATATCTCGAACGGTGCTGCCATGGCGAGGCGACTAATTATGGCGAATTCAGAGAAACATGAAGTGTCTAATATCTAAAGCAAAAAATGTCTTATTGTGAGGACGCGCGGTGTGTATGTTCGGCCAACGATTCTGATCGCATCGATGTGCTTATTGTGAGTCCCGGGTATAGCGCCACCAACAGGCCCCAGGAAGTGTGTCAGTCACAAAGGTGGATTTTTTGACAGCTGCATGCGGTAAACTTTTAAATACTCCTCCTAGGGGATTCATGCAATTGAGACCAGACTTGGCCACCATGACGCAGAGATATTGGAGATGCGAAATTGCAAACAGATTTTTGATATCTCAAACACTGTTCTCATGGCAACGCGTCAAACTTTACTTTCTTTTTCAGGCATATTTAAGGCTTTTGGCTTGCTTAGATTAACTTGAAATTTGACACATACATCCCATTTGTCGGCTGTTAAGTGTGGACAAAAAGGTCAGACAAAGGTGTGTCTCTTAAGTGGCTCATTAGCGCCCCCATTTGTCTAAAATGTGGGGTTTCATTTACCTACAGTCCCCAAATGGGTCAGTAACAACATAAAATAATCCACTGATATTTACCCACTTGATGCACTTGCCCACCGTGCATTGTTTTCTGGAAGGCACCGTATAGCGATAAAAAAACGTGCGAAGGCCCGTCATCACTGCTTGCAGCTATATTTATTATTATTATTCCATTTTATCGGCAGAGACGTGAGTCAAAATAGCTTCCAATTCTGTCCTTCTGTCTTTACTTTGATTGGTCATTTCATGCTCAGCTGCTTGACCTTTTATGGAATTTGTGGGCATGACTACATGCAAATGAGCTGTGTGAAAAATCATACATTGCACTTTCATGAGTGATCAACATGTACACTTGAGCACAAAGAAAATCAGAGTTCCCAAAACCTCTGTATATCCGGCAGAAAACTTTTTTCTGGATTGGCTTATTTACACATATGTTTGCTAAAGGATTAATAACCAAGGTCCGCTGTCCATGCAAAAGACTATTCACTTATAGGGTGACATAACCTGACCTAACCTTGAGGTATGATTATCACACAGTGACATTTGTCCTGCTGTTCCATCGTCGCTTTGAATCCAATAAAAACCTAAACGATTGTTTCATCCACTTCCGGATTCTTGCAGGCTCGAGAGCTGTTCCTCAAAGCTGTTGAAGAGGAGCAAAATGGAGCTGTTTACGAAGGTAATTCTTAAATTGAAAAGTATTATATGTGATGTTGAAGTAAAGAATTATAGCATTACATCATACACAATAATGTTGATTCCTCATATCTGATTGGTCAGAATGTGTTGACTGATCTGTCTCGTTATTTAACCTTCCTTTATTACAATACTTATGTTATTCAGTTATAACAGTATATAACCCCATGTTGTGTTGTTTTTTTGTTGTTGTGACTTTATACTGGATTTTTTTTTCCATTGCAGCTATCAAGTACTACAAGAGTGCAATGCAGCTTGTGCCTGACATTGAGTTTAAGATCAACTACAGTAGATCTCCTGATCCAGACCGTGTGGGTGGCAGCTAGTAAGGGTTAAACATTTGTTCTTCCTTTCTTTCTTTTTTTATTTATTTAAAAGAGGACAATGTACATTAATCAACATTACACTAATGTAAATGTACCCGAGTTAGCACAAAAGTGCTAATTTTCATCGGCAGTCCTCCAGCCAGATGTAAAAAGGGCAACCTTAAAAATAATCACAATTATAAAATCACAAAATAAAATTACATACAACACATTATGGTTAGCAAATACAATTCATGTAAAATAATTATAAATATATAAATACACCCAGAAAGAATTAGTGCCCACAGGTTTGGCTCTCTACAAGCCATTTTTTTGCATTGTTTTTGAATGAAAAGAATGACAAAGACTCTCTGATGGTTTCCTGTACTGTGTTCCATTGCTGACCTGCCCTTACGGAGAAAACAGCCTGACCAAAAGCTGTTTTTTCCTAGATGTATAGCGTAGTTGAATATACAGAAGGTTCCGCAAGTAGCTTTGACTCTTGGCGTCGACTCCCTCTTCTCTTACCTTATCCAGTCTGGAGCAGAACAAAAATGATGGCGAGATCGATGATCTCCTTGCGTACCTGCAGCACCAGCTGACTGTAGAGCATTCCTCACAGAAGATTTGTCAGCCTGAGGTGGAGACATCACAGGTGCATATTTCAGGTAATATTTTATTTCAAACATATCGCTGGACATGATTTATTTCTTCTTCTTCTTATTATTATATATATATATTTTAAATATGTCATTGATGGTGATGTATTTCTGGTGCATGTATTTGTAGCTTTGCCTCTTGAGGTGCTGATGTACATCTTCCGCTGGGTGGTGAGCTCAGATTTGGACATGCGAGCTTTAGAGCAGCTTTCCCTTGTCTGCAGGGGTTTCTACATCTGTGCAAGGTGAATGCCAGGTTATTTTTGTCATGCTAATGTAAACCAGGTCTGATTGAACTACTTTCAAGGTTATTTTTGCCACGAAGAAAGAAAGAAAGTAAAACTTGTTTGCTTTACATAACACTTTGTGTGTAAATGCCCACTGCAGCTACAATAGATAAAAGGACATGGACACTTAAGCATCTCACATTAGCATTGCATGGGATTGTTAAACATCTTAATCCAAAACCGTGAGCTTTATTATGGAGTCAGTCCCCCGTTTATGGTTTGAATAAGCACTGCTGTTCTGGGAAGGCTTTCCAACGGATTTTGTGGAGTGTGGCTGTGGGGATTTGTGCTCATTCAGCTACAGGAACATTAGCGAGGTGAACTCATCCCAAAGGTGTTCAGGGGGTTATGGTCAGGTTTCTGTGTATTACACTCAGGTTCTTCCACTCTAGCCTTGACAAACCATGTCTACATAGAGCTCGCTTTGTGCATTGTCATGGAGGAACCATGTCAAAGCCAGAGAAGGAAAACTTGTAATTTTACCACATCAAAGGTATTGTGCACTTCTTACTTCGAGGCAACAGTCAGTGGAAAAGCCTGTATATGGGCATGATGGTCATGTGTCCAGAAACCTTTAGCTGCATATTGTGTGTTTTAACTTTAAATGCTTTTTTCATGGTGACAAAATTGTCATCGATCATGCGTCATCTCTACACAGGGACCCTGAGATTTGGCGCTCGGCCTGTTTGAGGGTATGGGGCCGGAGTTGCACCAAACTGCTGCCGTTCACCTCGTGGAGGAACATGTTCTTAGAGCGGCCACGTGTACGCTTTGATGGTGTGTGTCTTTCCTTGTAGGATTTTGAGCAATTCAGCCTTTATAGTTGCAGAAATATGAGCAAATGCATATTACATTGATTTTGTGTGGGGTTTTTTGGTATCACTGTAAATAAAGGGTCAGCGAGTGGTGTTCTCCATGAAGAAATGTTTTGTTTATTTGTAGGTGTTTATATCAGTAAAACGTCATACATCCGTCAGGGGGAGGAGTCTCTGGACGGCTTCTACAGAGCGTGGCACCAGGTGGACTATTACAGGTTGAGATGAACTACAATCAAACACACACATTAAATCATGATTTCATAACATGTGAAGTCAGCCACAGCTTTGCATGTGTTCCAGGTATTTACGCTTCTTCCCTGATGGACAAGTAATGATGTTGACCACACCTGAGGAGCCTCTGGCCACGGTTCCACGTCTGCGAAGCAAGAACGCAAGGTGGTGTAGCACTTTATAGTGTAGTGAGCGGATTCATTTGAAGTTTTTGAAAAGCTTTCATTGCCACCTTGATGCATTTAGAATGGAAAAAATTCAAGGATTGTGGTCTTAAAGTCCACCAGGTACAAGTATGTTGTGTGTGCGCTGAAAAAAAACAGTGCCAAAGCAAATCAATCAGCCCATATGATCCGTTGTGGTGATCTCAAACACTGAGCAGCTGAAAAGCCAACAACAAATTAATTGTTTTTTTTTTTTTATTTTGCCTCAGTACATCTGTCTACCTTTTAAATGTACAATTGGTCATTGCACAAAACTCACAGATGTACATATGAAAATAATCACTGCAAACCTTGAATAGAAGCAAAGGCAGCATTTGTGTCATTTGGCAAAACGTCTTAGAGATAATGTAATCCTAGTCATTTGGTTTGGGAAAGTAATTCTATATTCACTACCTGCTGATATCTCCTGTGAGATCCTGTGTTTCATTCACACTGTGTTACAGTCACACAAAACATCTGTGTACACTTTCACAACTCTACACATGTAATAGATGAATATAGTAGTGAGGGATCCAATTTGGATGCATTTTAAAGCATATTTTACTGATTGGCAAAATGACGCAATTTCTTGTTTAATACAGCAATCCCGTAACATGGTAAAAGAACGTTTTGATGTACTTTTCTTTTAGACCTTCTTTTCTGAAGATCAGCAAAAAGTTAACTTAGTAGAACATGTAAGCTTTTGCATACAAAGCTGGATTTTATTCAGCTAAATTATACTGGTTATGGAACAGCCTTGCACCAGGACAGCTTTTAGATCACGCTGACTAGAACGACTAATCGGGATCAGAACGTCTGAGATTCTCAGCTGAGTTCAATTTGGAGATAAACTTCAGGCTGTAACATCATGAAGATTCTTTTAACTAAACATGTGTGTGTTGAGTTTTTATTGTATTTCTAAGTGACGTGTGCATCTCCATTATGCCCAGGATGGACTCCATCATGATTGGCCACTACCGGCTGTCCCAGGACACAGACAATCAAACCAAAGTTTATGTCGTCGTATCCAAGAGAAAAGACGAGGTGAGTTTCCCAACAACCTATATCCAATTTTGGACAGAGGTGCCGCATGTCATCACAACGTGCATCCAGCCATGTCTCGACTGGCAGAATAACCATGTGTTTGCAGTTTCACCAATTCTTGTAGCTTTAACTAAAGTTAAATTGTATAATCGTATAAAGTTAGCTGTATAATTTTCCTAGCACTTGTAATTTTTTGTTTATTTTCTGAACGTGTTAAAGGTGAGATGTCTCTCATGTATAAATGACATATTTTGATTGTAGAAGGCGCCCGAGTACCAGAGGAGTCGGTTCTGCAGGCGGTACCCAGTCCCCGAGTCTGAACGCTCCTTCCATGTGGGGCTGCAGCTTTCCTCTTGGGGGCGCCAGCGCTTCAACAAGCTTGTGTGGATCCATCACTCCTGCCACATCACATACAGGTCCGTCTACGTTTTCCTAAAACCAGCTAATCATTTATGCAGGCTGGCGTGTCCTAAACTGTATTACTAATATCTGTCAAAGAAATAACGTGAAACCGGACCATGTTTATTTGTAACGTTAGCTAAATACTGCTGGATAAATGTCAGTGGATTATAATGTTACTCTAAATCAGGCTGTAGTAATCAAGACTCCTGTGCATGCATTTGATAATAAACTACGCTGGTAATCATAAGCAGAAATCGCAAATGTCAGTTAAAAGGGCAGTCATTTTCAGCAGGAGTTTCTCATTTAAACTCTATAGACTACAGAATAAAGAAGAATGGGAAACTAATGAGTTTAAGTAAAGCTAGAAGCTGGCTGGCAGAAAGCTGGATACAATGATGGATGTGCAAGAAAACATTATTTAACTTTTATTTATATAGCAACTTGGTTATTATTATTATTATTATTATTATTATTATTATTATTATTATAGCTCCCTGTGACATAACGCTCTTCCTCTTTCTGAGGGTGCTATGACTAGGCCACAGACAATGCTAGAAATATTTAAGAAATAATTATCTAATAAAAATGTCTGTCCATTTTCTCCATTAACATAATGGATTTAAAAACAGCATAACAGAGTAAAACGCACATGCACGTGAAATGTTAAAATGTGATTCAAAATGTTAAGTCTAAAATTTCTGGTACTTTTATGCACAGAAAAAAAAGCCTAATTATGCAGCTTAATGTTGCTCTTTAGTGTTCACGAAATTAATTATCTTGTAGCTGGTAGCCTTAAGGTCTTCTCACTAACGTATTTTAACGCTAATTTAGATAACGGTTATGCAAGTTTTAGACTTAATCTTATTAATCCAAGCGTTTGAACTCCAAATTTGAAATCCAAATTAGACGCAGCATGCAGCTAGTTTCAAGGATACTTTCATATTTCAAATGTTAATGTATAATACAATGCACAGTGTATAATATGTATGTATATACATATAATATATATGTGAGGATAAGTGTGCTAGGTAGGTGATTTTCCCCTGAGAAGTAACATTAACTAAAACTTTTTTGTTTTGTTTTTTAAGCTCAAATTTGTCATTTATTTTAAAATCTTTTCTTTCAGATCAACTGGAGAAACAGTCATCACGGCGTTCGACCTTGACAAAATGTACACGCCGTTGTATTTCGCTCGCGTAAAGAGCTACACTGCATTCTCAGAGCGCCCCCTATAAGGCCACCACAGAGCTGCATATAGCTGCAACATCACCTATAACAATTTTTTTACGCATTACTGCCCCCCAACAAACATATCACCCCCAAATCCTCTTCGCTTTGAGCATGAGACTAATGATTGTAAAATAAATAAATTAATAAATATTTGCTTGGGGACTTCAGAAAAATATATTCCTTATAGCAGCGTAGCAGCATTAATTTCCAAGGTTTACTGTTTGAATTGATCACTGGCTTGTTGTTGTAACTGCAGATATACAGTAGATTTAAAGCAGCTGTTGTCTTCTTACTTTTCACCAATGCTGAATGTTTCCACTTCGATATTTTTGTGACTTTTGGTGTGTCTACTGATGACTGGAACAACCAAATAAACAATGTTGAAGGTTGTTTTTTCTTACCTTTGTTTTTGGTAAACTGTTTTTTTTTTTATCTGTAAAAGTCAATGCAGTTGCAACAGTTCCAAAGGACTCAATTTTGTTTGCTTGATATTAATAAGATTGACTTTTTTGGATTATTTTTTGTTTGTTTTCTTGGTTTATTTACCTTCTTACTGGACAGTTGAATGCACACTCGCATTTAATATTAAGGACAAATAATAATAGAATCCACTAATAGTCGAATATGACCGTGTGAACAAGGTCTATGAAACAGGTGAAAAATTGTAAAGAGTAATCTGGAACTTTTGCCATGTCCTTAATTATGTTGGCTTTGTAGAAGCCAACATTCTGATTTCCTTTATAAGCTTATTATTATTATTATTATTATTATTATTATTATTATTAGCCACAAATTTATCAAGAGTAACTCGTCCTAGGGCTTTCGAGCCACATGCACCAAATTCGGATATGTCGTAGACCCTGGTCTGAAGTTTGTTGCTCCTACTTTTCTAAGCGATCGGAATTCCGGCATTCCCGGTACAGAAGCTCAAAGTGGCCTTTTTTCGTATCCACTTCCATTATAAATTTTGGAGGTTTATAACTCGGCAAGTTTTCGAGCGATTTACACCAAACTCGGACAGGTTCTTTAGGACGTTACTCCGGACAAAGTTCCGGACTCGGCGTCCCGACGGAACTTTCGGTTTTCCCGTAGTCGACGATGGAACGTCCCATAGACTTGAATGGGGAATTCCTAAAATTCCTCTAAGCTTTCACACACGCAGCGTGCGCAGAGCTCAGGCACGGCTTCTCTCCTGTGTTCTATGCAGTATAATAATAAGTAGAATCCCATAATGACTGCAGTATTGACATGAAATGTCCAAACCCTCAGTAGCCACTTTTTGCCAAAAGTATTGGCACCCCACCGGGTATACTGGTGACGTCACGTGTAGCCCCGCCCCCAGAATAAGCGAAATCAAAAATGAGCACAATATGGACATGTCATATATCAAAACACTCAGCCCAATGAGGGGAACTGCCCCACGTGTATTTTGGTCACGTCACGTGACGTCACGTGTAGCCCCGCCCCCAAAATAAGCGAAATCAAAAATTTGCACAACATGGACATGTGACATATAAAAACACTCAGCACAATGAGGGGAACTGCCCCACGTGTATTTTGGTCACGTCACGTGACGTCACGTGTAGCCCCGCCCCCAAAATAAGCGAAATCAAAAATTAGCACAACATGGACATGTGACATATAAAAACACTCAGCACAATGAGGGGAACTGCCCCACGTGTATTTTGGTCACGTCACGTGACGTCACGTGTAGCCCCGCCCCCAAAATAAGCGAAATCAAAAATTAGCACAACATGGACATGTGACATATCAAAACACTCAGCACAATGAGGGGAAGTGCCTCACGTGTGTTATGGTCACGTCACGTCACGTGTCGTCACGTGTCATCACGTGAAAATAAAAAATTTGCACAACATGGACATGTGACATATCAAAACACTCAGCACAATGAGGGGAACTGCCTCATGGGTATTCGGATCATGTCACATGCTCATGTCCGCTCGCCTCCAAAAGTATTGGCACCCTAGCGGTCCAGTAGCTTTCACAATCTTTCTGTCCACTTGCCTCCAAAAGTAACACTAACCCTTATGTCCACTCGCCTCCAAAAAGCACCGGCCTTTGCGAATACTTGCACCGTCAAAGCCAACATCAAAGTTTGTCTCGACGAACTTTACAAATCTAGTTATTATTATTCTTCTTAGCCACAAATTTATCAAGAGTAACTCGTCCTAGGGCTTTCGAGCCACATGCACCAAATTCGGATATGTCGTAGACCCTGGTCTGAAGTTTGTTGCTATTACTTTTCTAAGCGATCGGAATTCCGGCATTCCCGGTACGGAAGCTCAAAGTGGCCTTTTTTCGTATCCACTTCCATTATAAATTTTGGAGGTTTATAACTCGGCAAGTTTTCGAGCGATTTACACCAAACTCGGACAGGTTCTTTAGGACGTTACTCCGGACAAAGTTCCGGACTCGGCGTCCCGACGGAACTTTCGGTTTTCCCGTAGTCGACGATGGAACGTCCCATAGACTTGAATGGGGAATTCCTAAAATTCCTCTAAGCTTTCACACACGCAGCGTGCGCAGAGCTCAGGCACGGCTTCTCTCCTGTGTTCTATGCAGTATAATAATAAGTAGAATCCCATAATGACTGCAGTATTGACATGAAATGTCCAAACCCTCAGTAGCCACTTTTTGCCAAAAGTATTGGCACCCCACCGGGTATACTGGTGACGTCACGTGTAGCCCCGCCCCCAAAATAAGCGAAATCAAAAAATTTGCACAACATGGACATGTGACATATCAAAACACTCAGCACAATGAGGGGAACTGCCCCACGTGTATTTTGGTCACGTCACGTGACGTCACGTGTAGCCCCGCCCCCAAAATAAGCGAAATCAAAAATTAGCACAACATGGACATGTGACATATCAAAACACTCAGCACAATGAGGGGAAGTGCCTCACGTGTGTTATGGTCACGTCACGTCACGTGTCGTCACGTGTCATCACGTGAAAATAAAAAATTTGCACAACATGGACATGTGACATATCAAAACACTCAGCACAATGAGGGGAACTGCCTCATGGGTATTCGGATCATGTCACATGCTCATGTCCGCTCGCCTCCAAAAGTATTGGCACCCTAGCGGTCCAGTAGCTTTCACAATCTTTCTGTCCACTTGCCTCCAAAAGTAACACTAACCCTTATGTCCACTCGCCTCCAAAAAGCACCGGCCTTTGCGAATACTTGCACCGTCAAAGCCAACATCAAAGTTTGTCTCGACGAACTTTACAAATCTAGTTATTATTATTCTTCTTAGCCACAAATTTATCAAGAGTAACTCGTCCTAGGGCTTTCGAGCCACATGCACCAAATTCGGATATGTCGTAGACCCTGGTCTGAAGTTTGTTGCTCCTACTTTTCTAAGCGATCGGAATTCCGGCATTCCCGGTACAGAAGCTCAAAGTGGCCTTTTTTCGTATCCACTTCCATTATAAATTTTGGAGGTTTATAACTCGGCAAGTTTTCGAGCGATTTACACCAAACTCGGACAGGTTCTTTAGGACGTTACTCCGGACAAAGTTCCGGACTCGGCGTCCCGACGGAACTTTCGGTTTTCCCGTAGTCGACGATGGAACGTCCCATAGACTTGAATGGGGAATTCCTAAAATTCCTCTAAGCTTTCACACACGCAGCGTGCGCAGAGCTCAGGCACGGCTTCTCTCCTGTGTTCTATGTAGTGTAATAATAAGTAGAATCCCATAATGACTGCAGTATTGACATGAAATGTCCAAACCCTCAGTAGCCACTTTTTGCCAAAAGTATTGGCACCCCACCGGGTATACTGGTGACGTCACGTGTAGCCCCGCCCCCAGAATAAGCGAAATCAAAAATGAGCACAATATGGACATGTCATATATCAAAACACTCAGCCCAATGAGGGGAACTGCCCCACGTGTATTTTGGTCACGTCACGTGACGTCACGTGTATAGCCCCGCCCCAAAAATAAGCGAAATCAAAAATTTGCACAACATGGACATGTGACATATCAAAACACTCAGCCCAATGAGGGGAAGTGCCTCACGTGTGTTATGGTCACGTCACGTCACGTGTCGTCACGTGTCATCACGTGAAAATAAAACATTTGCACAACATGGACATGTGACATATCAAAACACTCAACACAATGAGGGGAACTGCCCCACGTGTATTTTGGTAACGTCACGTGACGTCACGTGTAGCCCCGCCCCCAAAATAAGCGAAATCAAAAATTTGCACAACATGGACATGTGACATATCAAAACACTCAGCACAATGAGGGGAACTGCCCCACGTGTATTTTGGTTCACGTCACGTGACGTCACGTGTAGCCCCGCCCCCAAAATAAGCGAAATCAAAAATTAGCACAACATGGACATGTGACATATAAAAACACTCAGCACAATGAGGGGAACTGCCCCACGTGTATTTTGGTCACGTCACGTGACGTCACGTGTAGCCCCGCCCCCAAAATAAGCGAAATCAAAAATTAGCACAACATGGACATGTGACATATCAAAACACTCAGCCCAATGAGGGGAAGTGCCTCACGTGTGTTATGGTCACGTCACGTCACGTGTCGTCACGTGTCATCACGTGAAAATAAAAAATTTGCACAACATGGACATGTGACATATCAAAACACTCAGCACAATGAGGGGAACTGCCTCATGGGTATTCGGATCATGTCACATGCTCATGTCCGCTCGCCTCCAAAAGTATTGGCACCCTAGCGGTCCAGTAGCTTTCACAATCTTTCTGTCCACTTGCCTCCAAAAGTAACACTAACCCTTATGTCCACTCGCCTCCAAAAAGCACCGGCCTTTGCGAATACTTGCACCGTCAAAGCCAACATCAAAGTTTGTCTCGACGAACTTTACAAATCTAGTTATTATTATTCTTCTTAGCCACAAATTTATCAAGAGTAACTCGTCCTAGGGCTTTCGAGCCACATGCACCAAATTCGGATATGTCGTAGACCCTGGTCTGAAGTTTGTTGCTATTACTTTTCTAAGCGATCGGAATTCCGGCATTCCCGGTACGGAAGCTCAAAGTGGCCTTTTTTCGTATCCACTTCCATTATAAATTTTGGAGGTTTATAACTCGGCAAGTTTTCGAGCGATTTACACCAAACTCGGACAGGTTCTTTAGGACGTTACTCCGGACAAAGTTCCGGACTCGGCGTCCCGACGGAACTTTCGGTTTTCCCGTAGTCGACGATGGAACGTCCCATAGACTTGAATGGGGAATTCCTAAAATTCCTCTAAGCTTTCACACACGCAGCGTGCGCAGAGCTCAGGCACGGCTTCTCTCCTGTGTTCTATGCAGTATAATAATAAGTAGAATCCCATAATGACTGCAGTATTGACATGAAATGTCCAAACCCTCAGTAGCCACTTTTTGCCAAAAGTATTGGCACCCCACCGGGTATACTGGTGACGTCACGTGTAGCCCCGCCCCCAGAATAAGCGAAATCAAAAATGAGCACAATATGGACATGTGACATATCAAAACACTCAGCCCAATGAGGGGAACTGCCCCACGTGTATTTTGGTCACGTCACGTGACGTCACGTGTATAGCCCCGCCCCCAAAATAAGCGAAATCAAAAATTTGCACAACATGGACATGTGACATATCAAAACACTCAGCCCAATGAGGGGAAGTGCCTCACGTGTGTTATGGTCACGTCACGTCACGTGTCGTCACGTGTCATCACGTGAAAATAAAAAATTTGCACAACATGGACATGTGACATATCAAAACACTCAACACAATGAGGGGAACTGCCCCACGTGTATTTTGGTAACGTCACGTGACGTCACGTGTAGCCCCGCCCCCAAAATAAGCGAAATCAAAAAATTTGCACAACATGGACATGTGACATATCAAAACACTCAGCACAATGAGGGGAACTGCCCCACGTGTATTTTGGTCACGTCACGTGACGTCACGTGTAGCCCCGCCCCCAAAATAAGCGAAATCAAAAATTAGCACAACATGGACATGTGACATATCAAAACACTCAGCACAATGAGGGGAAGTGCCTCACGTGTGTTATGGTCACGTCACGTCACGTGTCGTCACGTGTCATCACGTGAAAATAAAAAATTTGCACAACATGGACATGTGACATATCAAAACACTCAGCACAATGAGGGGAACTGCCTCATGGGTATTCGGATCATGTCACATGCTCATGTCCGCTCGCCTCCAAAAGTATTGGCACCCTAGCGGTCCAGTAGCTTTCACAATCTTTCTGTCCACTTGCCTCCAAAAGTAACACTAACCCTTATGTCCACTCGCCTCCAAAAAGCACCGGCCTTTGCGAATACTTGCACCGTCAAAGCCAACATCAAAGTTTGTCTCGACGAACTTTACAAATCTAGTTATTATTATTCTTCTTAGCCACAAATTTATCAAGAGTAACTCGTCCTAGGGCTTTCGAGCCACATGCACCAAATTCGGATATGTCGTAGACCCTGGTCTGAAGTTTGTTGCTATTACTTTTCTAAGCGATCGGAATTCCGGCATTCCCGGTACGGAAGCTCAAAGTGGCCTTTTTTCGTATCCACTTCCATTATAAATTTTGGAGGTTTATAACTCGGCAAGTTTTCGAGCGATTTACACCAAACTCGGACAGGTTCTTTAGGACGTTACTCCGGACAAAGTTCCGGACTCGGCGTCCCGACGGAACTTTCGGTTTTCCCGTAGTCGACGATGGAACGTCCCATAGACTTGAATGGGGAATTCCTAAAATTCCTCTAAGCTTTCACACAAGCAGCGTGCGCAGAGCTCAGGCACGGCTTCTCTCCTGTGTTCTATGCAGTATAATAATAAGTAGAATCCCATAATGACTGCAGTATTGACATGAAATGTCCAAACCCTCAGTAGCCACTTTTTGCCAAAAGTATTGGCACCCCACCGGGTATACTGGTGACGTCACGTGTAGCCCCGCCCCCAGAATAAGCGAAATCAAAAATGAGCACAATATGGACATGTCATATATCAAAACACTCAGCCCAATGAGGGGAACTGCCCCACGTGTATTTTGGTCACGTCACGTGACGTCACGTGTATAGCCCCGCCCCCAAAATAAGCGAAATCAAAAATTTGCACAACATGGACATGTGACATATCAAAACACAGCCCAATGAGGGGAAGTGCCTCACGTGTGTTATGGTCACGTCACGTCACGTGTCATCACGTGTCATCACGTGAAAATAAAAAATTTGCACAACATGGACATGTGACATATCAAAACACTCAACACAATGAGGGGAACTGCCCCACGTGTATTTTGGTAACGTCACGTGACGTCACGTGTAGCCCCGCCCCCAAAATAAGCGAAATCAAAAATTAGCACAACATGGACATGTGACATATCAAAACACTCAGCACAATGAGGGGAACTGCCCCACGTGTATTTTGGTCACGTCACGTGACGTCACGTGTAGCCCCGCCCCCAAAATAAGCGAAATCAAAAATTAGCACAACATGGACATGTCATATATCAAAACACTCAGCCCAATGAAGGGAAGTGCCTCACGTGTGTTATGGTCACGTCACGTCACGTGTCGTCACGTGTCATCACGTGAAAATAAAAAATCTGCACAACACGGACATGTGACATATCAAAACACTCAGCCCAATGAGGGGAAGTGCCTCACGTGTGTTATGGTCACGTCACGTCACGTGTCGTCACGTGTCATCACGTGAAAATAAAAAATTTGCACAACATGGACATGTGACATATCAAAACACTCAGCACAATGAGGGGAACTCATGGGCCTCATGGGTATTCGGATCATGTCACATGCTCATGTCCGCTCGCCTCCAAAAGTATTGGCACCCTAGCGGTCCATTAGCTTTCACAATCTTTCTGTCCACTTGCCTCCAAAAGTAACACTAACCCTTATGTCCACTCGCCTCCAAAAAGCACCGGCCTTTGCGAATACTTGCACCGTCAAAGCCAACATCAAAGTTTGTCTCGACGAACTTTACAAATCTAGTTAACTTTAGAATTAATTTGACGTCACATTTGCATAGCGTTATTTTTTAACTTTGTCCTTCAGGATTAACCAGTTTTACCTAATTTATCACAAACTAGTGAAGAAAAAAATTGGATTTGCTCATTTTCAACAATGTTCAATTGGCTTAAGAGGAACATTAATGTCTTCACTTTACTTGCTGAGATTTTGTCTGAACTGTGCATAAGAAAACCCGTTTTATAACATTGTTTGTTTATAGGTCATATGTCCAGTACACGTGACAGGATAAACACTAATGCTTTTATTTATTCACATTAACAACACACTTAGGGTAGCTTTTAAATGGAATAAACACAGAGAAGATGCTAGTTGAAAATGCTAGCAACCATGCTTTGTTTTTAAAGCAATAGAGACAGCAAATCCACAGATAGTGGTACATTTAATATTTTACAAAACGCATTCACTGAAATACACTCCTATAAACACCAAACATTGAGGTGAAGACCAAATCACCTTCTAAGTCTCTCAACCAAGACCAGGATTTATAAGTGAACCAATGTTGTGCTGCTCCAATATAATTCTCTGATTTGCTAAGTCACTAAAGCAAGAATATGCAAATTAAGGTTTTCCTAATGAAGTAGTCAGTTAATAAAAATAACTGGATTAGATTTATGCACATAAATGGAATAGAATGTTATATTTTAAGGCATAAACTATAGACTGTGTTGAAGCTTGTAAATAATGTTCGAGGTTTATGAACCTCCTTGTTTATTATTAATGATCGACAGCATTATACTTCAGACAAGGCTATAACTAAAGATCTGAGCAAAATTTTATTACTTTTATTACATTAGAAATCTTTTTTGATTGGAGTTCATTTGTATTTTTGTTGTTTATAACAGACTGTTCAAAGGACACATTGAATATTAGAGCTCTAATCTCTAATTATCAGTTATCTAACAATTCAAAAGGTACAACAGTGAAGTTTTAATCTAGTCTAATATTAAGGGACAAAGTTTGCTTATTCTGTCAGTTTTTTTACTCAAGTGTTTAGCTACTGGATAGCTTAGCATCATTTAGCTTGTTAGCTGCTAATGAAACATGAAGCGCTAGCATGTACCATACAAGTCACATGCTTCTCAACTCAAGACACATTCATTCATTCATTCATCTTCTACCGCTTATCCGAACTACCTCGGGTCACGGGGAGCCTGTGCCTATCTCAGGCGTCATCGGGCATCAAGGCAGGATACACCCTGGACGGAGTGCCAACCCATCGCAGGGCACACACACACTCATTCACTCACGCAATCACACACTAGGGACAATTTTTCCAGAGATGCCGATCAACCTACCATGCATGTCTTTGGACCGGGGGAGGAAACCGGAGTACCCGGAGGAAACCCCGAGGCACGGGGAGAACATGCAAACTCCACACACACAAGGTGGAGGCGGGAATCGAACCTCGACCCTGGAGGTGTGAGGCGAACGTGCTAACCACTAAGCCACCGTGCCCCCCTACTCAAGACACAATAAAACAATATTAGCTCTCTTTAAACCTGATGATTTTTTATGGCTGTAATATTCATACAGCATATTTTGTGTGCTTTAAAAATTTACAATATCCTTACAAATGAGTGCATACGTATACAGGTTTGAGGCTAAAGGTTTGAGATCACACTGAAAAAAACAAAAAAAAGTTTTAAAACTATTGAAGATTTAAATGAAAGCAAATTTGAGGTGATGTTTGACCATGTTAAAAAAATTAAATAATGCATCTATAACATAGACCTACAAAAAAAAAAAGTAAAAAAAAAAACTACAATTATTGTTTCTGCAATATATATTTTGTTGCATATTTTTCCATTTTGTGTTAAATCAGTCTCATCCATTAAACAATCACTGAACATGTTTAGCAGCTGTGGAAATCCTTTACAAGGTAAAATTTTGAAATTCGGTACATGTACTAGGTCTGTATCATGTTTCTCTTTTGCATACATTGTGCATATTATCTACTTCCTATTGACCATCAACCTGACACTATGATTTATGATGGAAAATCTTGGATATTTGGCTTACGTCCATTTCACTATGGCGGACCAAAACAAGGTTAGAAAGTAACTAAAACTGTATTTCTACAGAATTTTGCTGAAATATCTTACAATTTACGATTATAAAATGGGTTTTCCAGCCACCACGCATAAAAGACAGTAATATAATGAAAAACATTCTACATAACTCAGATCCTGTTACGACTTATATTTTAATTTCAGTGTATTTTTCCTCATATTGTCTTTTGAATTCAATATGAACAATAGTAGGACACAAAAGTGTGCAAAATTTTATCTCATATCAACAGTAAAATAGATTTAGTTTGATTTAACTTCTCGCTCTGCTGTGTGTAGCCTGGGGATAGCACATTCACAGAAAGATTACACATGGTGAAACTGGACGAATAGACCGGTCCTCAGTCTGTTCTCGCTTTCCTGTGCTTTGCAGCATTTGTATGACTCGCACCGTTTGAGTGGCCGTTCACAGATTTAATGCCGTTGTGCCGGGGATCCTTTTTTGCTGCAGTGCCCTTCTTCTTATAAGTCTGATGATAAAGAATAAAGAACAACAACATCATGATCTTGGCACAGATTTGTAACTTAGAATGTAAACTAATGCACTGATTCTGAAATTTGGCTCCTTCAAGATGCCTCATTTGCCGTTGATCGTTTTTTATATCGTTGATATGTCAAGAGACATTTTTATCATTTTATGGATGGAATCCCTTCCCGTTTCTGTCATGGGAAAATATTCAGGATGTAATTCACAAAATGATAATAGAGAGGCTGAAGAGGAAATGACTGTTTAAAGTTGTACATTATGTTGCGGAAAGCATCTGACACCTTACCATCGCACTCAAATGTAAGCGTTCCCTAAACTGTTGCCACAAAGTTGGAAGCTCGAGTTGTCTAGAATGTCTGTAGCTTTACAATTTCCCTTCACTGCAACTAAAGAGCTCAAACCTTTTATAAAGAGTTTTATGAGATATGGCTTGCCAAGGTTTAAGTGGAAAAACTTGAGTGGCCTCCACAGAGCCCTGAACTCAATGCCACTGAACACCTTTGGGATAAGTTGGAATGCTGAAATCATCCCAGGCTTCCTCTGTGTCTGCTCTCACTGATGCTCTTGTAGCTGAATGAATACAAATCCCCACAGCCACACTCCAAAATCTAGTGGAAAGCCTTCCCACAATAGTGGAGTTTATTATAACGGTAAATGTGGGAATGAGACTGGAATGGGATGTTCAACAAGCACAAACAGATGTGATATTTCGGTGCCAAAACTTTGGCCATATTGTGTAAGTGGAGAAAAAGTACAGCGTTCCTTTAAAAAAAAAAATAAATAAAAAAAAAATAAAATAAAAAAAAAAAGCATATTGTCTTTTAGTCCTTACACATTTAATATCGTACTGTAAAAGTGAAATATTTTTGCAGTCAGGACTCATCCTATGACAAACTGTAGTAAAGCTAAACTTCAGGACCTTTATGTGTCCTTATGTTACATATACTTTAAAGTGTAACAAAATGTTGTCTAAACCATTTTACTGCATCAGCTGTCCATTTCATTGCCACAAAAATCAAACCACACAGGTACATACGTGGATTCTTACCTGTATGTAGAAGTTTAAGAAGAAAATAATAAGGGTGATCATATAACTGATCTGGAAATACAGCCAACCCTTTGGGAAACCGCAGGGCCACACCACAGCGCAGGATGTCTGGATCATGGTCAGGACAAACTGGAGCTGTTAAAGCAATGCTACAAGGTAAGATGTGTGTTTCATATAAACCGTGCTGTGATACACTTGAGATGTAAAATGATGTATTATGAGCATTAATACTTTATATTAACATGACTGACAGTTATCATATCATTAGCCATTGGTGGCTCAGAGGATAATGATTCAGTCTGCTGAATTCAAACCCCTATCACATCTACACTGCTACTGCTGGGTCTTTGATCCAGGCTCTTATCTGCTCAGCTGTATTTTATCTGGATTGTCAGTCAGGTCAGTAAAAGCAAATAATCAATGTCTTTAAAGTGTTTTAGGTTGGAAATCTATCATTGCAAAATGCACACAAAATGTCATGCGACAGGGAATACATTTTTGTTAATGTATATTTCATCTCTTTTTATATTGCACAACAAACCACATAATCGCTGTAGCATAAATAGGAGTGATTAAAATAAAGTGCAGCTCACCAGCTGTCCTTGGGTAATATACTTCTTCCACCACAGGTACGGCTGAATGGCAGGAATAGCTGAGAGCCCGTAGTAAGAATACATTAGCACATGGATGAAGCTGTTAAAGGTGGCACCAAAATAGGCTGGTAAAAGAGAGAGAGAGAGAGAGAGAGAGAGAGAGAGAGAGAGAGAGAGAGAGAGAGAGAGAGAGAGAGAGAGAGAGAGAGAGAGAGAGAGAGAGAGAGAGAGAGAGAGAGAGAGAGAGAGAGAGAGAGAGAGAGAGAGAGAGAGAGAGAGAGAGAGAGAGATAGAAAGTTTTATGGATAATATATCTGTTTGCTTTTGAAAAAATTTTATATTTAAGTAACACTGGAACATCTGGATCTGTAGCTGTGTCTGTCTGTTGCTTCAAATGTTTAGATCCGTATGCATATTCATTTAATATACAACATGATTTTTCTTCTTATTATTAAATATAAACTACTTCAGAAATGCCAGCACGTGTCAGAAACGGGTGCCTCTGGAGAAAACAGAATCCTGACCCAAATGCAAGGACAGAATAAACATGAGGAGAAAAACTACAATACAAAGCAAGTTACAAGAACCAAAAAACATGAACGGGAGAACACCAGGTAACAAACAATGCACAACAACAGGGACTCAAAAAGCAAAAGAACACAAACAGGTATAAATAGAAAGGGTGGCAGGAAAGGGATAAGGATCAGGCAGGACAAACACACGTGAGAACACAAAACCAAACAAAAGCACATGGCACAAAACAGAAAACTAACAAAATTGTCTAAGCAATCATAACAGCATGTGGCATGAATTTTGGCTCACACAGTTCCTCAACCTCTGCAACCTATACCACTCTAGTTCAAAACTATAGGTGTGTGTGACTTTTTGTAATCTTTCCCAAAGTATAATCCCTAGCAGCCCAATTTAAATCCCTGTGAGCCTGACCAAGCCATCACTAAGGATGAATGAATGAACCGTGTAAATGCATCGTGCAGCCAATACAAATCACATTTACCTTCACATTAATGAATGCATTTAGTTTCTTCCACTTTCCATATGAAAGTCTCCCTATCTAAATGCAAGACGGTGTAATCTAATCTCAACCGGGAAAAAAAAATATATATATATAGTTAATATATAATATATAGCTGATTTTTCCACTCCTTTTCTTATTGGTAATTGCATTCATTTAAAACACACATGCCAAATGATATATTCAATTTTGGTTCCAAAACTATATAGCTGTTGACATCCAGCAGAATTTATTGTACATCAGAATGCTGACTTTGCCTGTAGTCCTTGGAGAGGTTGTGTGAAGGTTTGTTATTATAAAGCCCAACTGATAAGATAGTGTGACCTAGATTTTACGAGACAGAGTGTTTGATATCATATGATAGCATACAGACCTGCACCTTGCATACTGAGCTTCTGTAAAGGGTGCATTCATTTCCCTGTTGACTTAAAATAGGAACATGTTTCTATTCTTTTTCCCCCCCCACTCACAGTGTCCACATGGCACCCAGTTCATGACGAACCACCAGATGTTCAGCATGGTGAAATGGTGGTAGATGTGCAGGAAGGTGATCTGGTGGTTGTTTTTGCGCAGGATGAAGAAGAAGGTATCCATAAACTCGATGAGCTTGGAGAAGTAGTACCACCACAGCACGTTTATAACCTGCAGAGAAACGTTGGTGATTACACATCGCAATAAACTGCAGAAACTCATAGAAAATAAAACATGCGCTGAGGAATATAAGAGCTCACAGATGATTGTAATTGGCTAGTCTCTCTGACTGTCTGTGATTGTTGACAGGAGAGTAATGATCTTCCTTCCACCCAGGTAGCAGAGCTAGTTCATAGCCAGCCATATAAAATACATAAGCATTTACAAGATTTATGTAAAATATGCCTCCTCGAAAGTAGGAAAGTGTTTTGACATTTTTAATAACAAATTTAAATTTGACTGAGAGAATTACAAAAATTTGGAATTACAAAAATTCCAACAACAAATGTACACTGTGTACTGAATATAGGCTTCCTCTATAAAACTGCTGCAACCAAACAAGTTTACACCTGTGTGTGTGTGTGTGTGTGTGTGATACCAAGCTGTCTTGTCTGCTGATTCGGACTAAAGTTCACTACACTGTGGTTGACTGTACGCCTTTCACAGAGTAGCCAATGATGACATGAATCTGGCAACCACACCAGCGCCACCCGCAGCACTGCTCAACGAGACCGCCTTATGCTGTTTGTTGTCTCAGGAGGAAGTGACTACTATGTAGGAATTTCAGGATGTGACCCAATACGCAACGAATAAGTCACGTTGTACGGTGTGGTGTACATGTTTTACCCTGTTGTCGGCCTCTCCTCCGCTGTGAGTGTCTTGGCAAAAGAAATTATAGCCGCCTTGCCACACAGCAGTCACAAGCTGCAGAGAAACAGGGGACATGAACGCTTTAACAATCCAAAAAGGCTCACAATAATCCCTGTAAATAGGCACCATAGTCAATGAGAAGGCTTTATGCTTGTATTGGAAGCGCATGAGGAAAGTGAGTCACATGTTTAGATCTGTTTATTTCTGCGGTAATAAATGTAATGAACATTTCCAAGTGCTTCGATCTCCCACACTAGACAAGCTGAAGCCATGATTATCACCTTCTATAAGACTATCACCGGCTTTCAAAACAAATAACATCCAAATACCCTACATATCTTCTAAACTGGACATGATTGGAAGCTTTATCCTACATCACCTGATATTATTTGCTTATCACAATATAATTTATTATAAGCTGTTCTTATATCTTTTTTTTAACTACATTTTAACTTTCATAAGCCTCTACATTTAACCCAATTACAATCTAAATAAGGTTTGATTGCATGTGTTTGGCTTAATCTTAAGAAGGACTTTCACCCTTAACTGGTGATCGAACACCAATATTATACCAATTCACTGTGCTGCAAACTCTACATGCATCCACTTCTATTATGAGAGCCATGTGACATAGTAGTGGTGTTGAGAATACAATGAACAGTTACAATGTCGTCAGGATGAAGGGTGACAAACTACTAGATTCAACAGTGGCTCTGTTATACTGGGGAGCATTTTGCTGGCGCTGTTTGGGCCCACTTGTCCCCTTTATAAAGAAGAATCACTGCAAATCAATACGGCGCTATTCTGAGCGATTAAATTTTCATTGAACCTTTCCACCATGACTTCCCCGTGTCCCCTACCACAGGACAGGGAGGCTAATGAAAAAGCATCACAAGGATTAATATAACGTAAATTATATGCCTTGGCCTTTACAATCAGTTCTGGAGCAACACATTACACAGCTCTCTCCACCACGGTCTCCTAAACACCAATTACGAGGCATTCAGCAGGAGAGACTGAGTAATGACACCAAAGTAGTCTGCTTTGAAACCTCTGCTGGAAAATCACTTCATTATGATCAGAGAATCCAGCAAATTTTCCAGCAAAGTGAAAAATACTTCATGTGCTTTCAACTTGTTACGCTGAGGTTCTAATGTCCGCAATATCAGGAATTAAATCAGTATTCATTAACCTTAATAAACCCGAACAGTTTTCTCAAAATCTCTCTTACAGTTTAACCCACCTCATAAAACATGTAAAGGGAGAGAAGTGTGAGCGCCATATTGTACACCACTAAGATCCCTCTGCAGGAGACAGGCTGCCTGTTCCTCATGTACTTTGGCCCCATCCACACAATCAGGAGGTAAATGATGGTGAAGGACAGAGTGGGTAGGTAGTTGTCCAGCAGGAGCCAGCCTCTCACACGAGGATCTGAAACCATCATGAGCAAAAATTTAGCATTTTAAATGATCACACTGCTCAGGCAAATCCAGTCAGAGCAAAGAAAGAAAAACAATCACTGCATAAGCTATAGAAGGCTGCACAACAGAAATAGAAGAGAGATCGAGGTCCGATAATAATCAAATTCATGAGAAGTACTAGTACTGAAAAACAAAGCTGAATTATTCTTTTTAATATCATTTAATTACTTATATTTTAAGATGCAGTTGTCTGTCACGGAGGCTCAAAGGGAGTAAATATAACACAATAAGTAGTACTATAGGTGTATTAATGTCCCTTGTGTTCCAGCAGCAGGATCCTGTGTTTTCATCACTGTGGCCTGAGCAGGGAACTGATCCAGCCACTGAGGGTTTAACTCTCAGAGATGGTCCCAAGCCTGGGAGGGTTGCATCAGTAAGGGCATCCTGCATACAGCCTGTGCCAAAATCAAATGTGCGAATCGAATGATCTGCTTTAGCATTAATTATCATACTGTCTTCAAGGATGTGATACAGATGATAATAAAGCCCAAATAAAGGTTAGTTGTTTAGGATTTCATAGAAGTCATGATCTGCAAAGAGCTTAACACACAATGATGATTCCCCTGGTGAAGCACGGTGGTGGCAGCATCATCATGCAGTATGGATAAAGGCTGTGACTAGGGGTCTAATCAAGATAGAGAGAATTATTCTACCAATTTATTTCGGCACAAAACCTTCAGTTTTTCTCACAGATGAAAAAAATGAAAACGTTTATTTTTCAGAAAATGGGAAAGTTCCCAGGACAATAAAAAGTCCCTGCACAAATAAGACAAATAAAGGAATGGCTTTAGATGAGGAAATCCTACCAGAAACCCGTGGAATGACCTGAAGAGTGCCATGCCCATGAAATCACCTCAGAATTTGAAGTATTTTCACAAGGAAAAGTAGAACAGAATTAGCAAATGAAGAGATATATAGGGCTGGATTGTGAGTAAAAGGTGTGTTACTAAAGTTAAAAATTAGTTAAGTGCTGTGCACACTTGTGCAACCAGGTTATTGTAAAGTTTTATTGTAGGCTTTTTCACTGTTTTCCCTATAAAAACCATCCTGTTTTGGTTCTTGTCTTGAAGTTTGTCGGGTTGCTAATCACATTAAAGTTCGAAAATTAACTAACTTGTGTTTGTGATAATCTGATTTCTTTGTATGATGTTACTGGATGCTTGAATATATCTATCCATCCTTTTTTTTTTTTTTTTTTTTTACACCCACGCTATATAGAGTCGAACAACCTTCAGTTCCAAGTATGCAAAATAGTCAGAAAATGTGCTGCACATGCTTGACTGGAACGTGCCTGTCTTACGTTCCAACACTGATTTGCTTGTACACGAGGCAATACATGGAAATGAAGTCAGGAATGGGAGATAACTTACCCCTCGGACCCATCCATGAGTCAAACTGTTGGTTGAGCCTCTGGTTCAAGATTTCCATTTCTAGCCTGTGCAAAAGAATTTGACATATTTAGTCATTAAACACAATGCAGGGGAAAGCTGATTTTTCCACTCAATGTGTACACAGTAACTAAATCCATCATTTCAAAATAGATTTGATATATATTTTAAGTATGACAACACCACCCACAGGTATGTAAAGTGCAGTGGAAAGCTGAACAAGCTTTACATAAACAAAGACCTAGGACTCTTGCTGTTCTGACTTGTTAAATAAACAACTCACACAGTTTTACACAGGAAGAGAAGTGCACACAGATGAGACAGAGTTGAACTAAACTTGTTCAACCTTTCTAGTTCTGTGCCTAATTAAACAGACAAGAGATGTAGAACAGTATATAATGTGACATTCATTATTATTAGAATCACAGTTTTGCATGTTTGTTAATGCAAACCGCAGCTGAAATCTGTTACATTCAATAGGTGTAGCCAAGAGAATGTGGCTTGCCAAGTGCTACAAAGCACAGCACTATACACACACACACACACACACTACATACAAGAAGCTAAGAGGTACAATTTAAAAAAAGTTTAGCTGTTATGTTAAGTGTATTATTGTATTAATGGCATTGTATCGTGGAACACAATTTCGAAATCAACAAGTAACTTAAAGTGACTTAGAAAGTAAATCATAATATTTAACTCAATAAAATTAAATTAAAAAAGGTCTAACTGGAGTCAAAGTACTTTTATGAAAGAACGGAACAATAACAGAACATAAATACTCAAAATTAGCAGTGCTAAACATTCAGCAATGCAATTATTGACACTTCTGAACTGGGGACCTCAGTAAAATTTAGATTCTGAACACAGCCTGGTTTACATTAACTAGATAAAACAGACCATTTTAAATTGAATTTTAAGATCACTTCAGTTTGAAAGTATGTGAGAGAAAAAAAAAAGGAAAATGCTCTGTAAGAAAGTGTGACACGGGTGGAAAGGAGATCCCATGTGCTCTTTTAATATCAAGTTGACGGAGTGTGATTTCTTTTTTTTGTTATTGAAAGAAATATAAAAAACTTTATAACAAGCCCCAAGATATTGTGAAATATTGTGAAATGTCACTAAGGCTGCTCTGTGCAGTGAATTAAACTGAATTCAATTAAACTTATGTCTGAGCAGTTTATGGAGAAATGAAAGGATAACAATGATGGAGATGGTACTGTGGACCTTACCACATTGTGCTAGTGTGAATGGTGTCCTTAGATGTTCCCAAAAAGGAAAGTACTCATTATTCTTCTTATTATTAGTATTAGTATTATTATTAGTAGTAGTAGTAGTAGTAGCACCAGCATTACTAGAAGTAGTTTATAAGTGGGCTTTTCCTTTTCCATAGTATATGAAGTGGCATGCATCTAACATTTGTATTTTTTTTTAAGAATCGTTTGAGTCACTAATATTACCATATAAGGACATATTATGGCTCTAACAGCAGCAGGTCACGAGAAACAGTAACGGTCAATAACGGTGGAACTTTTGAATTAATCATAAAACCGTTTTTAATTTCGAGAGTTCTCCTCAGTAAACGAGCTCGCGCGCACACACACACACACACACACACACACACACACTTTATTTTAACCTACTATTGCTGACAAGACTCCACTAAAACTCCACAAGGTTTTCAGTGTAACCGTTTAACACGCCTTATAGCTTCGTACAGCCTAAATAAAATGTTCTGAAGAAAAAACGTCACCTGTGAAAGAACTAAATGAAACACGCAACATCACGTGAAGGCTTTGAACACCTCGAGATTTCATCGGAGAAATGGCGAAAAGAATACGAACTAAACCGATTTGTTTTGGAGTTGTTCTTGTTTTGTGAGAAATTACGAACTTACCTCCGTCCTTGGGTCCCTGCTTCTGCCGTTTCAGTCTGAGATAGTGTGTGTGTGTGTGTGACAGAGAGAGAGAGAGAAAGAGAGAGAGAAAGGAGGGATGTGAGAGAGAGAAAAAGGAGGGATGTGAGAGAGAGAGGAGGGATGTGTGTGATAACGGGACAGGTTTAATAGCCTGATGGGACAAAGTCTACTACATTGCTTCAGTATTTGTAGTAAATATAAAATCTAATATTTATTTATTTATTTATTTATTTATTTAAGGCGGAATTAGACGCAATTTCCGACTACACCATGAAGGAAGATCCAGGCAATAAAATCCTGTCCTAAAACCAAACAGTTTCTTGTCTAAACTTAATGTAAGCTAGTTAATTGGTCATCCATGAAATACGCATCACCTGCACACGAAAAACACCTATTACACTTCTGTAATCATTCAATAAGACTAACTAACTGAAAAAAAACGTGTCATTGGACTTTCACAGGGCGTGACGTGGAGGAAAACAATCTACTTTTACAACTTCAACTCAGCCTATGGAAGAAGTACAATTCTCAGCTACTGTTCACTACGGCATTGTGCGGTTTGGGACACAGCCCGAGCTCACACGCTGTATCTGAAATCACCCCATTCGTCACGAGTCTTAACTGACCAATCACTGCGCTGCTCACATAGAGCCGTGGAAAAACAGCCGGCGCGTACTGCGCATGCGTACAGCACTGCAAGTCCAACGCTCTTAAATCAGAATCAGAATCAGGATCAGAATCAGCTTTATTGCCAGGCATGTTTTCACATGCGAGGAAATTTGTTTTAGTGACAGAAGCTCCACAGTGTAACAGAATGACATATACAGTCTAGACGAAATTGTATGTACACATTTACAGGTGTGAAATGTGCAGTTGAAATATACATATACAAATACAGGCAATTGTATGTACAAATTTGCAAGTGTGAAATGTACAATTGAAGTAAACAGTATAGACAATATGTATGTATGTACCGTATGTACAGATGTGCAAGTATGAAATGTGCAAATTGAGGTATACATAGTACAAATGTACAAGTGTGAAACGTGCAATTAGGTGTTGTGTGTTCCATGTGTGTTAATTGTTCATCAGATGGATTGCTTGAGGGAAGAAACTGTTCCTATGTCTGGTCGTTCTGTGCTCAGGGCTCTGTAGCGTCGACCAGATGGCAACAGTTCAAAGAGAGTGTGCTGGATGTGAGGGGTCCAAAGTGATTGACTTTGCCCTTTTGCTCACTCTGGAGAAGTACAGGTCTTGAAGAGTGGGAAGAATTGTGCCAATGGTTCGCTCAGCAGTCCGGACTACCCTCTGTAGTCTCCTGAGGTCGAATTTGGTAGCTGAGCTGAACCAAACAGACACTGAAGTGCAGAGGATGGATTCAATGATTGCAGTGTAGAACTGTTTTAGCAGATCCTGTGGCAGGTTGAACTTCTTCAGCTGAAGAAGGAAGTACAACCTCTGCTGGGCCTTTTTCACAATGGAGTCTATGTGAATGTCCCACTTCAGGTCCTGGGAGATTGTGGTTCCCAGAAATCTGAATGACTCCACTGCTGTAACAATGCTGTCCATGATGGTAAGTGGGGGAAGAGCAGGGGGGTTTCTCCTGAAGTCCACTATCATCACAACTGTCTTGAGCGTGTTCAGCTCCAGGTTGTTAAGGCTGCACCAGACAGCCAGCTGTTCAACCTCCAGTCTGTAAGCAGACTCTTCACCGTCCTGCATGAGGCCGATCATTGTGGTGTCGTCTGCAAACTTCAGGAGCTTGACAGAGGGGTCATTAGAGGTGCAGTCATTCGTGTACAGGGAGAAGAGCAGTGGGGAGAGAACACAGTCCTGGGAGGTGCCAGTGCTGATGGTGCGGGTGCTAGATTTTAGTTTTCCCAGTCGCACTAGCTGCTGACTGTCTGTCAGAAAGCTGGTGATCCACTGACAGACAGAGGAGGGTATGGAGAGCTGGGATAATTTGGGCTGAAGGAGTGATGGGATGATGGTGTTTAAGGCAGAGCTGAAGTCCACAAACAGGATCCTCACATAAGTCCCTGGTCTGTCCAGATGCTGCAGAACATAATGCAGTCCCATATTGACCGCATCATTCACAGACCTGTTTGCTCTGTAGGCAAACTGCAGAGGGTCCAGTAAGGGTCCAGTGATGTCCTTCAGATAAGCCAGAATCAGAATCAGCTTTATCAGAATCAGAATATCAGAATAACTGTGCACAGTATAATGAACAGATTCCTAACTATGCACAGTATATAATGCACAGATTCCTAACCGTGCTAAGTATAATTCACCAATTCCTAACTGTGCACAGTATAATGCACAGATTCCTAACTGTGCTCAGTATAATGCAGAGTCCTAACTGCACAGTATAACGCACAGATTCCTAACCCTAATACACACTAACATGTACAGGACAGGGGTTACTCGTGGATGAGGGTCGAAGCTTGTGCAATGAATGTCCTTGTGTGTGTCAACACACTTGGCTAATAAACCTGATTCTGATTCTGAATAATAGATATTCTAATTATAATAATATATTATAATAACAGGGTTAAAAAAGTGTTTTATGAGAAAAAAAGAATTTAAAAAAATATATTTTTCATGATTCATGGTTTTTTTTCAACGCAACGACAGCAATGTGTATCAGTCATGTTATAGATATGACGCACAAAGTAAACAATTTGATATGTATAGAAATCACTTTATTTGAAGCCATGTACTTAACTGTGCACAGTATAATGCACAGATTACTAACTGTGCTCAGTATAATGCACAGATTCCTAACTGTGCACAGTATAATGCACAGATTCCTAACTGTGCACAGTATAATGCACAGATTCCTAACTGTGCACAGTATAATGCACAGATTCCTAACTGTGCTCAGTATAATGCAGAGTCCTAACTACACAGTATAATGCACAGATTCCTAACTGTGCACAGTATAATGCACAGAGTCCTAACTGTGCACAGTATAATGCACAGATTCCTAACTGTGCTCAGTATAAGGCACAGATTCCTAACTGTGCACAGTATAATGCACAGATTCCTAACTGTACACAATATAATGCACAGATTCCTAACTATGCACAGTATAATGCAGAGTCCTAACTGCACAGTATAATGCACAGATTCCTAACTATGCACAGTATAATGCACAGATTCCTAACTTTACACAATATAATGCACAGATTCCTAACTGTGCTCAGTATAATGCAGAGTCCTAACTGCACAGTATAATGCACAGATTCCTAACTATGCACAGTATAATGCACAGACACCTAACTGTGCACAGTATAACGCACAGATTCCTAACCCTAATACACACTAACATGTACAGGACAGGGGTTACTCGTGGATGAGGGTCGAAGCTTGTGCAATGAATGTCCTTGTGTGTGTCAACACACTTGGCTAATAAACCTGATTCTGATTCTGAATAATAGATATTCTAATTATAATAATATATTATAATAACAGGGTTAAAAAAGTGTTTTATGAGAAAAAAAGAATTTAAAAAAATATATTTTTTCTGGTTATCATGATTCATGGTTTTTTTTCAACGCAACGACAGCAATGTGTATCAGTCATGTTATAGATATGACGCACAAAGTAAACAATTTGATATGTATAGAAATCACTTTATTTGAAGCCATGTACTTAACTGTGCACAGTATAATGCACAGATTCCTAACTGTGCACAGTATAATGCACAGATTCCTAACTGTGCTCAGTATAATGCAGATTCCTAACTGTGCACAGTATAATGCACAGATTCCTAACTGCACAGTATAATGCACAGATTCCTAACTGTGCACAGTATAATGCACAGATTCCTAACTGTGCACAGTATAATGCACAGATTCCTAACTGTGCACAGTATAATGCACAGATTCCTAACTGTGCACAGTATAATGCACAGATTCCTAACTGTGCACAGTATAATGCACAGATTCCTAACTGTGCACAGTATAATGCACAGATTCCTAACTGTGCTCAGTATAATGCACAGATTCCTAACTGTGCACATTATAATGCACAGATTCCTAACTGTGCTCAGTATAATGCAGCATCCTAACTGCACAGTATAATGCACAGATTCCTAACTGTGCACAGTATAATGCACAGAGTCCTAACTGTGCACAGTATAATGCACAGATTCCTAACTGTGCACAGTATAATGCACAGATTCCTAACTGTGCTCAGTATAACGCGCAGATTCCTAACTGTGCACAGTATAATGCACAAATTCCTAACTGTGCACAGTATAATGCACAGAGTCCTAACTGTGCACAGTATAATGCACAGATTCCTAACTGTGCACAGTATAATGCACAGATTCCTAACTGTGCACAGTATAATGCACAGATTCCTAACTGTGCTCAGTATAACGCGCAGATTCCTAACTGTGCACAGTATAATGCACAAATTCCTAACTGTGCACAGTATAATGCACAGAGTCCTAACTGTGCACAGTATAATGCACAGATTCCTAACTGTGCTCAGTATAATGCACAGATTCCTAACTGTGCACAGTATAATGCACAGATTCCTAACTATGCTCAGTATAATGCAGATTCCTACCTGTGCTCAGTATAATGCACAGATTTCTAATTGTGCACAGTATAATGCACAGATTCCTAACTGTGCACAGTATAATGCACAGATTCCTAACTGTTCACAGTATAATTCACAGATTCCTAACTGTGCACAGTATAATGCACAGACTCCTAACCCTAATACACACTAACATGTACAGGACAGGGGTTACTCGTGGATGAGGGTCAAAGCTTGTGCAATGAATGTCCTTGTGTGTGTCAACACACTTGGCTAATAAACCTGATTCTGATTCTGAATAATAGATATTCTAATTATAATACTATATTATAATAACAGGGTTAAAAAAGTGTTTTATGAGAAAAAAAGAATTTAAAAAAATATATTTTTTCTGGTTATCATGATTCATGGTTTTTTTCAACGCAACGACAGCAATGTGTATCAGTCATGTTATAGATATGACGCACAAAGTAAACAATTTGATATGTATAGAAATCACTTTATTTGAAGCCATGTACTTAACTGTGCACAGTATAATGCACAGATTCCTAACTGTGCTCAGTATAATGCACAGATTCCTAACTGTGCTCAGTATAATGCACAGATTCCTAACTGTGCACAGTATAATGCACAAATTCCTAACTGTGCACAGTATAATGCACAGATTCCTAACTGTGCTCAGTATAATGCAGATTCCTAACTGTGCACAGTATAATGCACAGATTCTTAACTGTGCTCAGTATAATGCACCGATTCCTAACTGTGCTCAGTATAATGCAGATTCCTAACTGTGCTCAGTATAATGCACAGATTCCTAACTGTGCACAGTATAATGCACAGATTCCTAACTGTGCTAAGTATAATGCACAGATTCCTAACTGTGCTCAGTATAATGCACAGATTCCTAACTGTGCACAGTATAATGCACAGATTCCTAACTGTGCACAGTATAATGCACAGATTCCTAACTGTGCACAGTATAATGCAGATTCCTAACTGTGCACAGTATAATGCAGAGTCCTAACTGTGCACAGTATAATGCACAGATTCCTAATTGTGCTCAGTATAATGCACAGATTCCTAACTGTGCACATTATAATGCACAAATTCCTAACTGTTCACAGTATAATTTACAGATTCCTAACTGTGCTCAGTATAATGCACATATTCCTAACTGTGCTCAGTATAATGCAGAGTCCTAACTGCACAGTATAATGCACAGATTCCTAACTGTGCACAGTATAATGCACAGATTCCTAACTGTGCACAGTATAATGCTCAGACTCCTAATTTTGCACAGTATAATGCACAGATTCCTAACTGTGCACAGTATAATGCACAGAGTCCTAACTGTGCACAGTATAATGCACAGATTCCTAACTGTGCACAGTATAATGCACAGATTCCTAACTATGCACAGTATAATGCACAGATTCCTAACTGTGCACAGTATAATGCACAGATTCCTAACTATGCACAGTATAATGCACAGATTCCTAACTGTGCACAGTATAATGCAGATTCCTAATTGTGCACATTATAATGCACAAATTCCTAACTGTTCACAGTATAATTCACAGATTCCTAACTGTGTGCAGTATCATGCAGATTCCTAACTGTGCACAGTACAATGCAGAATCCTAACTGTGCACAGTATAATGCTCAGACTCCTAATTTTGCACAGTATAATGCACAGATTCCTAACTGTGCACATTATAATGCACAGATTCCTAACTGTGCTCAGTATAATGAACAGATTCCTAACTGTGCTCAGTATAATGCAGAGTCCTAACTGCACAGTATAATGCACAGATTCCTAACTGTGCACAGTATAATGCACAGATTCCTAACTGTGCACAGTATAATGCTCAGACTCCTAATTTTGCACAGTATAATGCACAGATTCCTAACTGTGCACAGTATAATGCACAGATTCCTAACTGTGCACAGTATAATGCAGTGTCCTAACTGTGCACAGTATAATGCACAAATTCCTAACTGTGCACATTATAATGCACAAATTCCTAACTCTTCACAGTATAATTCACAGATTCCTAACTGTGCGCAGTATCATGCAGATTCCTAACTGTGCACAGTATAATGCACAGATTCCTAACTGTGCACAGTATAATGCACAGATTCCTAACTGTGCACAGTATAATGCACAGATTCCTAACTGTGCACAGTATAATGCACAGATTCCTAATTGTGCTCAGTATAATGCACAGATTCCTAACTGTGCTCAGTATAATGCACAGATTCCTAACTGTGCACATTATAATGCACAGATTCCTAACTATGCACAGTATAATGCACAGATTCCTAACTGTGCACAGTATAACGCACAGATTCCTAACCCTAATACACACTAACATGTACAGGACAGGGGTTACTCATGGATGAGGGTCAAAGCTTGTGCAATGAATGTCCTTGTGTGTGTCAACACACTTGGCTAATAAACCTGATTCTGATTCTGAATAATAGATATTCTAATTATAATACTATATTATAATAACAGGGTTAAAAAAGTGTTTTATGAGAAAAAAAGAATTTAAAAAAATATATTTTTTCTGGTTATCATGATTCATGGTTTTTTTTCAACGCAACGACAGCAATGTGTATCAGTCATGTTATAGATATGACGCACAAAGTAAACAATTTGATATGTATAGAAATCACTTTATTTGAAGCCATGTACTTAACTGTGCACAGTATAATGCACAGATTCCTAACTGTGCACAGTATAATGCAGATTCCTAACTGTGCACAGTATAATGCACAGATTCCTAACCCTAATACACACTAACATGTACAGGACAGGAGTTACTCTTGGATGAGGGCTGGAAGCTTGTGCAATGAATGTCCTTGTGTGTCAACACACTTGATATAATTATAATAATATATTATAATAACAGGGTTAAAAACGGTCCAAGTGTTTTATGAGGAAAAAAGAATTAAAAAAATTATTTTCTGGTTATCATGAGTCATGTTGACAGCAATGAGTATCAGTCATGTTAAAGATATGACACACAAAGTATACAATTTGATATGTATAGAAATCACTTTATTTGAAGCCATGTACTTAAATGGGGCATAATCTCATTTTGGTCTTTGAACAAATAAAAAATAAATAAAAAGATTTATGTGCATCGTCTAATGAATGACTCAGAAATTAACAACTGATTAACAACTTAAAACTAATTGGTTTAACCTAATTCTAATTTAATAGTGTAGTTAATTGTAAAGATTATAAAGAGTCACTTTTGCCTTACACATTAATCTTTAAAATAAGCTGAAAATTGTGTTTTAAACTTAACACCAAACGCACTTTTAAACATTACTAAGCCACATGTGGTATTCTGCATTGACAAGCATATGTGCCAAAACTTTTATCCAAAATAATTTTGTATTGAGAAAAAACAAATAAAAAAAAAAAATAATAACTGCATAAACAACTGCATGAGAAAATCTCAACACAAAGATCATAGCGGTGTTAACGCTAACAATTTGTTAATGTAAACTTAATGTTAACTGATTACAAGGAACACTATTTACAGTGAGTTTTAACAGTGGAAAGTAAACTTACTAATGTACAAATACTACATTTACATTCACACAATCTCAGATCTTTAATCAGAAATGAGAAGAAAATATACACAGCTGATCCCAGTAACATTGATCATTAAAGTTATTAAAATAATTTTGATTTGGAGAAGCATAAAAATATCATAAAAAAAAATAAAATAAAAAAAAAGAATGCAAATCCATACTCCAAAACTTTAATTTGTCTGGAACGTTCACTCTTTTTGTTATTCTGCAAAACATTTTGGTCACCAGTTTACATGCAAAAAAATTATGACACACAGCATATTCATCCTGCCTCACTTTCGCCTTTTCACAGGCTCGCCGATCAGTTCAGGGCACTGCTCCTCCCCCTTGGCAATTCGGTCACACTTACAAAGCAAATCGTAGTTTATTTTGTCTGTGATCACGCTGTCGTTCTTGTACTGTGGATGCTTGGAAACAAATTCCCTCATCCACTTTGCCATGGTCATCAGTTCTCCTGAGGTTAATTAGAAGCAAGCACAAGGCAGGTTAATTAAAAAGCCCTTGGGCAACACGAACATCAGCAATGAACAGCACGCAATAGCTAGTCATGTGAGTTAATCTGAAAATAAATATTTGCCAAAGACACCTACTAAACAAATCCAGTTTTGTAACACGAGTGAGACTGAGCAGATTCAGTGAGATGAGGCAACATTTGGTAATCACGCTGGACTTTGGACAACTGAGTTTGACATTGAAGACGTCAAGACACCAGTGAGCCTTTCTGATGTAAACTTTATATTGTATTCATAAAGGACTTAAATAATACATTTTTTATATTTATTCTATAAATGTTTTATGGTGGATTAGATACCAGAGCAAACATACAGGAATAAGGGATCCTGTAACAAACCGCAAAGATTGGAATTGAATTTGGAAATGTATTGTTAAATCCAGAAGTATTTACATATCAAGAGAGCTGATGATTTGATTTGATTTATACCTGATACCATTAAATTTACATTGCAAGTTGTTTTTGTTTGAAGTGCTTAAGTTAAAAAAAATAATAATCAGCTTTAAAATAATCTCAAGGTTTATTTGATGATTTGAAAGAGTTCATTTATAGATATAAGGTAACTGCTAAGGTAACTGTAAATACACAAGTCTACAGTATAAACTGGTGAATAAGAAATGTTGAAGAGTAGCAGGTGAATAAAATGAAAAGCATCCCAGGGTGGCTGACATACCATAGTGTGTAGTGTCCTATCCTGAGGTCCATTTTCATTTAAGACTGAAGTTCTACTAGAGGTTACTGGGATTCCATTATTTTTCTCAGATCTGTCCATGCCATCTTTTCACATATTCTCCCTGCCGTTATGTTAATGTAGGTTATAAACTTTACCTAAACTGTTATTCAAATACACATGCACATCTCCACTGAGCATCCCCTTAACATCCAACATCCTTTCAGACATTCCAGGTGCTTCTTTAAGTAATATGATGGATCACAGCACTGACATAAAGAACCCTACATCATTTTAGTCCTCCGTGTTTGTCAAATTTAGGTCTCGTACTTTCTGCGTTATTTATTATTTCAACTGTAATCATTTGCATACCCGATGCTCGCTTCTTAATGAGTTTGAGGTAGTTCAGGATGGTGCAGCGTGTGTCTACATCGACCTCCATGTTCGCCAGGTAGTAATTCAGAATTGGTACGAGTCCCTGGAACACTCCCTCCTGAAAACATGTTACAATAAACAGTTAGTTTGCATGCAAAAATACAATACAATGTTTGCTTAAACCGATTGAAGTATCTGTACCTTGCCGTTAATGATTGTGTCGATGCTCATCAGTGTGTATTCCTCATGGTTGCCGTCGGTCTCTACGCCATTTTGGGCGGCTGTGGTGGCCGAGTCAAACAATGGGCTGCAGCCTTGAAGGAAATGAATTTGGATAAACGGTCTCGATAAGCAGACATCCGGATTCTCAGTTTGTATACAGACTCAGTTTAATACGAAAACAATCCATTCTTTACCTTTAAAGATGTCCTTCCTGAAGTAAAACATGCCTTCTTGGACTGCGTTTCTTTTCTGGGCAACTTTCATGTTGTCGTCCACCTAATACAATGTTGCCTTATTTAGACTGAAACGTGCAATACGTTATGGCTTTGGTCAAACAAGATGAGAACATCAGAAAAGACAAACCTTCGACAAGGGAATGAGGAAGTCTAACTTGTAGGAAAGGATGACTCGAGTAAGGAGAACAATGAACACAACGTATGCGGCGTTCTCAAAGTCAGTTAACTGAACCTGTGTGTGAGAGAAATGTTTTCATTATACGCGAGTATGTACTGTATAAGCAGCAGCACACGGCCTGTGGTCTTGTATACAGTTGTGCTCAAAGGTTTGCATATCCTGAAAGAAATTGTTAAACATTGCCATTTATTTGAAAATGACTGATATTGCAATTTTTTTTATTTTTTTTTTTAAGGATGGTGGTTATGTGAAGTTATTAATTATCACATAGTTGTTGGACTCCTTTATAAAACCTATGAAATCACCTAAAGAACCCTGATCAAAAGTTTACAAAAGCTTGTTTCGGGGCTGCGTGAGCGCCAATAAGTTGAACAACTTGAAAAACACAAGGAACAAGAAAGTTGAAAAACTGATGCAAGATCAATGTAGCATGTTACTGGCAGACTTTGTGCATTTTACAGCATGGAACACTCTTAAATGTTCCAACATGACAATGATCCAAAGCATCAATGATCCATCATTGATGCTTAAGGGGCAATACACCATATTAAGAACTAAAGGTATGCAAACTTTTGGACTTATTTTCTTTTTTATGTTTTGCTTGATAATTGTTACGCCTTCCATATTAACCTCAGTTCTATAAGGAATAATTTTCTTATATAGTTTTTAAAAGAAAAGTTTTCTTTTTTTTAAAAAAAAAAAAAAAAAAAAAAACACATCTTGCGAATTCTCCCACAGTGTACAAGCTTTTGAGCACAACTATAAACGTATCTGTGATTATTTGACTTGCATGCTTAGCTGCAGAGAGTGTGTGGGCTGTATGATACTGATAATACTCTTAACATCACATCATCATAAAGAAAATTGAAATAGTGGTCAAATGACTATTTTGAAAGCATTAAGATGAGCCGCACACCTCCATGGGCCGGAACTCGACTCTCCATCCAATGTCAGAGTTCGGAGGAGGTGGTTTGAACCTCATGGTCTGCCAGTTGGTTGACTGAAGATTCTGTACAGGACAAAACAATAAATAAAATGACAAAATGCCTGTGTAACTAAAAATAAAAACACTACTTTCAAAAGAAAACACAAAAATAATTTGCAGTGAAATTTTACACCAAGTACCTCAAAGTGGTCCGATTCGTTCTCATCGTCCAAATGAATCTTTTCCTCGAAGAGCGACAGCGGGTCACGGATAAAGAGGTGGGCGATGTGCTGGGCCAGTAATTTGTCAATCCCTGAAATATAGCTCAGTGTTGACAAATAGCTCTTATTTCATAGGCAAAAATGCTTTCTGATATCAACGTATAAACATATCAGGGCAAAAACCCTGCTCTCCTTTTACCTGCGTCAAGGAGCTGATTGTAGATTTCAACATCTATTGTCAGTTCGATGTCGTTGTATTTTTCCCCACAAAAAGAAAGGTAGCTGTCAATGGAGTCATATCTTGACTTGTGGATCCTGAATTTGTTGTTTTTCAGAGGCTGTAGGGAATGAACACAAGGCACAAATGCTTTAGGGGGAACTTCACAAAAGACTTGACTTACAGACAAGCTCAAATGTATACTGTGAAATTATTTTCAACTGCTGCTTCTTACCTCCAGCCCTCGTTCTTCCCGAGTCCTGTCGTCCACGGAGGCCGAGATAACGCCCCAGCGACAGTCGATATCAGACACGTAGCCACGATAGAAGGGAGAAGCAGCACTGAGGGCCATCTGCACATATTTTGACAAGCTATATTTCAGTCTCTATATTTCAATTAATTAATCCAATTCATTTGTATTTGTGAAGCGCGTTTAACAAAGGAGGGTGTCGAAAAATGAGCTAAAAAGTCAATTGTGTAGCCAGGTACATGTGTGATTATGAGAAACTTATTAATTATAAGTGTCAGAGTTATTTCTGAGCTCATTACAGTTCTCACTTGAAGTCTATGTTGTGTTAATCCTGTGTAATAATAACATTTTAGTTGCTATGCCAGACATTTAACACTGCTGTGACTCCAATCGGTGTCGCTTTATGTAGGTTATTCCTTTATCACCCATCGGTAGTCACTTGATGATGTCAAAGCCCATTAAAGGACATTGATATGATGCAAGGATTGTGTAATGCTTTATTATGTATACGGAAGATAATTCATATTAATAAAAAATACTGAATAAACCCCTTGTTGGCGAGGTGTGTTTCATCTTTTTCAGTTTTTTCTAGTTTGTCAAACAGGAAATGCTTTCACTACAAGCTGAAATATCACCTTATAATATCACTCACCAGTATGGGGCAGAATGTGGCCAGCTGGTCATAGAGGTATCGAGCCTCACTGATGCTGCAAGCTTGAAATGTGACCTTAATAACAGCAGGACAGTTTGCAATTATTCACACAACAGAAGAAGAGCAATATTTTTGCTCTAATGTCGTACAAGACGTTTACCTGCAGACAGCAGTTTCCCATTCCGAAGCCCATGGCGTCCATGTAGATGTGATCGGGCCGAGCTGCACTTGCCGCCTCCCCGTCGTCCTCGGGAAACGTCTCCACAAATGGACTTGGTGTGTTTTGATCTTTAAAAACTAAAAACGTTTTTTAAATTCAAAATTAAAAAAAAAAATTAATAAAATAAAAAAAATTGCAGGTCCCAGATGCGAACAGAATTCATTCCCTAAAACTCTTTTTATGCTCCAATATGGAATTTCCACTTTGAGATAATCTGGGATAGCATTACACGCACACAGCATCAACTCAAACGGTAATTCAAGCCACCTCGCTTTTGAACAATGCATATCAAGTTCTCGTATGAACTTCAAAGTATGCACAGTCTCTCTATATGTTATCAATTCGGCCTTCACATGACACTCACGTGAAGAGTTTATCATTAAGGTTACTCTAATTCTCAATTTAAAAAAAAAACCAACCCTATAATTTTTAACGAGGTGATAGTGACTCACTCGGTACGTTGATCACCACCTTTTCCCCCCTTCTGTGACGAATGTTCCGGGTCAAAGTGCTGAAACGGATGAACAAGTGACCTTGTTTATTATGTGCAACTTACAGAATATTGTGCTACTTTACCTAGTGCACTGCAGTAATAATAATAATAATAATAATAATAATAATAATACAATGACTGTTAGACTGTACTGTACTGAAATCTGAATTAATTACATGGTCTTTTTTGGGGGACAAAGTATACAGTCTCATTCATACATATATACATAGATACATACATATACACACACACACACACACACACACACACACACACACAAACATTTTCTTGTTTTGAAAAACATCCTCAAGGCTAACTCAAGGTCCACACCCTTACAGCTATGTGAAAGTGAAATAAAGCTTCTCTTTATCAATCAGGAATGCAAAAAACCTGCTGGAGGCAATAAACCTGAAAGCACAAATAAACCCCTGACTCCTGACCTGAATCGGGGATGTCTATTGATGGCCTCATCAGGAAAGAAGAGGGACTTGCTCACTCCTTTTTCAACAGGTGTAGGCCTGTGTTCTGGCTTTGTGAATCCCGGGCACCCTAACCTGAACAAAAGTACATATAAATATTCTGTGTCAAACTGGTAAATCAGTGACTAATATCTAGATGCATTGTGCAGCTTTCTGATGGCAACAGAAATATTTAGCTCATGGCAGTTCACACACTTTGGATTTGCTACTTACCTCAGCGTACACAAGCATATGGTTTGTGAGGCATAATTAATAACTCAAACATATACAGAGAGAAAGAGAAAGAGGGCGAGAGAGCGAGAGACATGCAAAGCACCAAAAAGACACGGATGCCAAATCTGATCTGGAAGAACTGGAGTGTCCTGCACAGAGCGCTGACACCAACCCCAACAAACACCTTTGGGATGAACTAGAATATCAGCTGCACCCCAGGTCTCCTCACCCAGTGTCAGGGTCTGATCTCACTAATGCTCTTGTGTCTGAATGAACAGAAATACTCTGTGTCACATTCCAAAATATGGCCTTCCCTGAAGAGTGGAGGTTATAATAACAGTGAATTATACACCCTGTGTGAGGTGAACGCCCTGAATAGTGTGTGTCTCTGCTGGTCAGTGCAAATGATTAGGCCCTGTTGGTGCAGTGTGTATTTAGTATTGACACTTCCATGCTACCTGGGGAACGATGTGATAGTGCAGATAGTGTCGTCCTCTTTGAGCACGGACGACGCCTCCTTCCTCCGTTTGTCCATGTTGTCTTCGACTGTGTTGAACTCGGACATCGTCCCGCCGTAAGGCTGTCCTGGAGTGCCCTCAATCATGTAGCTGCCATACTCTGGTCTCCACAGGGTTGGATGGCTATGGATTATTTTAGTTATTTAGAAAAAAGAAAAAAAAAAAAAAAAAAAAACATAATTAACTCTGGGAACATTTTCAGCTTGTTACATATTTGCATCATGGCACTAGCAATTACGTCTCAACGATGTTGATTAATGCAAAGCATGCACAAATAAGACTAGCAGAAGATTAGCATCTCACATTTGCATGTGCAGAAAAGTAAAAAATTAGACTGGCCTGGCAGGAATAGCATATATGCAAAGTGAAACCTGGTCTGTTGATGTGTAGCATGGGAAGAATAGTGTGCTTGTTAGTTGTTTTTTGGTGTGCCCTGTGCAGCATAGAGGCAGTAATGAAAGCTACATTTTTCCAGCTGCCCTACTATGAATTGTTTTTTTTTCTTGTGTTGTGTCGTGTTGGGCTGCACACCTCCTGACATAAACAAGGCCTGTCCATTCAGGAAAACTTGTGTAAACAGAGACACACAAGAATGGTAAATGATTCTAAAAACACCAATCATAATTAGAATTCAAAAGCTGGATGTGCCACAAGATGTTGGATTATTGTTCACGAACACGGTGTGATACATACAACACCGTTCTTGGAAAGCGGTGTTACGCTGCAGGAAATGACTATCATATTGTACGAGCTCAGGTGAAACCGTGACACGAGCTGCAGGTTTGCATGACAAAAGGCAGCAGTGACTCACTTGGGGTTGACCTTTTCCCCCTTTTCCTGCAGTGTCTCCAACACTTTGCTCCCGTTCAGAACCACACGGGCCTTTTCATTTTTCTCATCCAGTTCCACCAACATGTACTCTACCTGAGGGTGGGGGGCGAGGGGGCGCAAAAAACAAGAACAAAACAGACAAAACAAGAACTTGAGAAAGTGCACTCTGGAATGTTCCTAGAAATCAACTGTGGATTATGTGGATTACTGTTCAAGACCAGTCAAGTCAAACTTGACATTTAAACTCAACAGAAGCTGAGCCAAAATGCTTTACAGCAAGATATATAGTACGGAAACACAATGATGTGTGTATATAATTAATCAAAAGCTAAAGAATAAACAAAAGTCTTAAGACAAGCATAATAATGAGACCCTGACGTTAAAAGCGTCTTATTCTAGACCTTTGTGGGAGCTTCATAAATAAATAAATAAATGAATAAATAAATCTCCCTTAGATTTCCAACGTGAAGAAGGAATAGACTAAAGAAGTTGAGTACACACTTATAGTGACCTTGTGGCTGTATATAATTGAAGGAGAGCACAGATACAGTAGAAGCCATTTTGTGATACTGTGTTAATATTACACTAACACTAACATGAATGTACAAAGGTGTCGGAGCAACGTGCAGAACAATAATTAAACCATAAACTAATGACTGTTACACGTGTAATGGTTGCATCGGTAAGGCTTTTTTAATTATTATACTTCATTGCCTAGTGACATTTACATAAGTCAGATAACGTTTTAGAAATCTACTACAGAGGCATTCCGACGGGAAAGGTTTTTAAACAACATTATAACACCATTGTTATCTTTCCAACTTTATCTCCGATCTCAGACTGAGTCCACTGTCTGAACAGGGGATTAATCTAAAACTAACAGCATTCCAGTGTGCTTGCAACAGCACTCTTATGCATGCTTACGTTGCTTGTCTTGCAGCTCCAATGAGCTTTAGGTTCCATTTTTAATAAGCTGTTCACGTTAAACACACTAACTTGACTATTTCAGTAAAAGCTACTTCCTGTGTACATCATTCTTGCTCCTTACTGTGAGATCTCATTCTATGAAGTAGTCGCTGTCGAGGGAGACAAAACATTCTGAATCAAATTAGTTTGGCAACATTCCCCAAAATTTACATGAACTTTGCAAGATTGAATATTAACATTTGCGTATTTAACACCAAGGGTCAAATCATGTGATGAACTTTTCATCAGTTTGTGCTACAGTAGAGCTCGTGTGTGGCGCCGAACCAGACTTCACTGGTTCAACGGATGTCCTTCCTTTAACAACTTTACCTAGTTGCTAACCATTGCATACCAGTAACACCAGACAAGACCTGCTGTTTTGGAAATGGTCGTCTAGCCATCAAACCTTGGTCCTGGTCAGAGTTGCTCAGATCCTTATGCTTGCCCATTTCAACCGCTTCCAACGCATCAACATTGAGAACTGACTGTTCACTTGAAGCCTGATACATCCACACACCTTTTCCATTGTAATAAAGTAATACATGTCATTCACTTCACCCGTCAGTGGTTTAAATGTCTGGGCTGATCAGCGTGTGAGATCTTACACGTTTTAGTGATACACGACATGAAGTGTTCGGGCAAAGTGAGTGGAGCTTAAAGGGTTTGTCAAAAGCTTCTTCCTTCAGACAAACCTGTAAAATAATTGTTCTGATTCAGTTCTCAACTTCTTAATGCTAGAACACAGAAGACATGTCACATAAAAACAAACATGATTCACTTGGCCACCTAAAGGAGACTTTCCAATCAAGGGAAGTAAAAAACTGATGTTACTGAAGTGCCTTTGCACTGGTGTGATGCGTGTGAGCAAAAGGAAACACATTACGTCATATACACGTCTTGTAATGAACGTACAGTAGTAAGTGTGTGTTGTGGCGTGCTTTGAGATCTGCTCCTGCTGCACTGGATCAGTCCTCATAAAGCTCCACACTCTGGACTGAGAGACACTAGGTAGGGCGCAGGGGCGTTCATTCTCGCCCGTAAAGTAGTGCACTTGTGCAGTGAAGAGAGCGAGTTTGGGGTTCAGCCGCTGATTTGACAAGCTAAATGTTGCTCTTTTGTGTCGTAAAGGATAACACAAGGAGTTACATCACGACAAACACCACTAAACCCTAAACTAAGTTGACTTTATAAACACAACCAAGATTTTACAGTTAAGACAATTATAAGTCACTCACCTCGTCGCCCCACTTTAGCACATCCTTCTGCCGGTCCTTCACCTTGTTGTAGATGTTGAGGAACTGCACAATGCCGTGCTTTCTGACATGGTCGGCATATTTCTTGGTTTCAGTCCAGTTAAGCGGGGAGCCCTGAGACAACAAGCCCATTAGCACGAAACTTTCCGACACAAACAAGACAACAAAATGAGCTACTTTATTTAGCGTTTAGCGACAGACGCGGTTTAAGCGCGTTAAACCAGAGCGATAAATAAACCGGTATCACACTTGGTTCCAGCGGTATCAGCGACTTGTATTTACTAGCTTGCTAGCGGCTAGAAAGAAAGAGAGGCCTTTAACGGTTTTATAATACGCGGCGTCCTCTAAGTCAGCGTCCTTGCTCGAGCTCACGTACGAAAGCTAATAAGAGGTGGTGCGGGTAAAAAAGCTGCGGATGTGACGAGTGCTTGTAACAGACCGTTGGCGCTAATTGAGTACGAACAGAATGCCTGAGTCGCGCACACTGAGAATCCGTTGTGCGGTTTGAGCAGTTAGTCTCCGTGCGAGACGCGACGTTAATAGAGGTCCACGTGACCGCTTTAGGCTGAGCTGCGTCATCTGATGACTCAGCAATTCTTCTTTTCTTTTTCGGAGGTAGGCAGTTGTCAAGACAACGGCGCTCATTCTGGAGTCTCGCGCTCATCGTGACATTGCAAAAAAAATAAAAATAAAAATAAATAATGAATCTGTTTTCTCTTAAATAATGTTTTCATTCTTTCATTCATTCATTCAGCATTTTTGTAGATTTTTTTCTCGTACTGTCTATATTTTATGTTTAGTCTTGTACAAGCTAAATGTATAGTATTGTGTTTTTGATGTCTGTACAAACAGCTGGAACCAAATTCCTTGTGTGTGTGAACACACTTGGCCAATAAACCTGATTCTGATTCGCCTTCTTCTTCTTCTTCTGCTTCTTCTTCTTCTTCTCATCCTCTTCCTTCTTCTCTTTCTTCTTTTTCTCCTTCTTCTTCTCCTCCCCCCCACTGAACTAATAAATTGACCAGTAATTGAACTTTTTTTAAGCAAAATCTGTCAATTATTCGAGAAACCTCTGAAAATATAAAAGCTACTGAAATATTCAGCTTGGACTGACCAGCCACCAGCTACTAAGGCAAAAGAGCTGACGTTTTCCAACTAAACATGAATTTAAATAAATACAATACTGAATTGAACTATAAATGGATAAATTGGATTTTTTTTCAATGCATATTCATAAAAAAAAAAAAAAAAAAAAAATCCTACTATCCGATGTAGAATTAACACAGTGATTTAGAAATGCTTTCTTTCTCCCAGCACTGACTAGTTAGCAAGGGCAGTCCACCAGCTTCTTGGGTGCTTGGATCACTACACTATATGACCATGAAATGTTTTTTAAAATATATACATTTCTTGAAATTGATATATACTGTATGACCCATTTCATTTTTTTAAATCAGAAAAAAGCTCCGGGGTTCTGTATTTTTTGCACATAATGCTTTCTTTCATAATGATGAAAATGCATTTGAAGAGCGAGACAAGAAAAAGCCACACCTGAGTCTATTGAAAGCCAGGATCTACTGTTTAAACATGTACAGTAAATCAGGTGTGGCTCAGGCATGACTGGAATGAAAAAACTCACAAGATAAGATAAGATAAGATTAAGATAAGATTGCGTAACTGTGGTTTAGTCCAACTGGTTCAACATCCTACCCTCTCAGAAGCATTCAGATTTAGGAACTCTTGAGTCATACAAGAGTCACACAAACAAACAAATAAATAAATATATAAATAATGCAATTAATTGATTCTGACTACAGAAAACCCAAAAGCAATGTAAACTGCATTATTGTAAAATGCTGGACACGATTTGCTGCAAGCTTGTGCATGGTATTTCTATCAGGAACTCAAGACTAAAAAAAGACATCAGCAAAATTTTTTAGGAACCTTTAATAAATATGCAGAAGTTGGACACGTACAATGAATATGCATAATTCATCATACAATGAATCAGCATAAATACAATTATTACTCTTCTCAAAGTCACATCTTACACTTCTCAGTCACATTTTACACTTCTCGGTCACATTTTAAAAACATTTTAATACTGTTGTTGTGCGGTTGTCCCTCTGTTCAAGAACCTACAAAAGTTTTAAAACATGAGCTGGTAGGAATAATCCAAAATCATTACTGCCAAAGTAGTCAGCTCAGGCACGTATCTTTTTTTTCATTAACCACTTAATCGTTTTACAAAACAAGTCTTTCCTGTCGAACCATTCAACTCCATCTTGTCTTCTATAGTTTCTTTTGCATTTTTTTTTATATTTTAATGTTGTCTATTAAAGTGTCAGATGGAAAAGTAAACTGCTTCTATTACCCCGACACCTGGCAGGTAGGAAGGACTACCTGACGTGAAATGCTAAGCATTCATATATCCCATTCCATACTCATACTCAATACACATTCCATACTAGCTTATGGTGTCACAAAGAGCAGTATTTAATAGTGAGCCATCAATAGTTAAGAATGGATGAGATGTTAGATTAAGCTAGATAAGCTTTTGTATATAATTGGCTTCCTTAGAACTCAAGTACATAAACATACTTTTGTGACTTCAGATCATGTTAAGCATATTTCATGATGTACTACCAACTGCATTAGTGTATAATTATAAGCCTTGGCCCCATTTTAAAATACAGCTATTATGTGAATTATGGCTGAATATGTTTAATTAGAAAATTCTTTCTGCTGTTAAAACACAAAAAAAATATCAATCTAAAAATTGTTCAATCTTTGAACGAAAAACTTAATTGGATATCAATGTTCTCATAACCTACAAGCCACTTTAATGCTTGAAAATTCATCCAAAATTTGAAGAATAGTTGCAGATTTGATCCAAATTGAAAATGTAATTATAATAATAATCACATAACATATTGTTATTTAAGATTCGGAAATAAATGGAACTGTTTAGGATGTGATTGCGCATTAAAATGACATGAGGATAGGTTTTGACGAGTATGGTTGTCCTGAGTGTGAAAAGTATTTCACAGTTGAGAGGAAAAGCTTAAAAATATATTATGCATGATTGAACTAGCCATGTTCCCCTATCTTATCTTGTCACCTATATACTGACCGGAGCAGATGATACTGAGCTGGCCCTGGATTCTCGTGTTTTGCGGGTGGGGATGTTAAGAACACAGCATGAGATGCCCACTGTAGCCTCGGGCAGCTCATCATCATCAGTCCATTCATTAAGGTCGGGGTTGTATACCTGAATGCATTTCTTGTACTTCTTCTCCACCTCGTTCCATCCGCCCAGGAGGTAAATCTTATTATTCAGCGTTGCCACACCTGCCGTGCTCACACCTGTGTGCAAGGGGGCAACATAGCTCCACTGGCCTGAATGAGGATTGAAACATTCGACTGGCAAGACGTCAACCCTCTCCCCGCGCCCTCCGAGCTGGCTACCACCTAGAACGTAAGCCCGCTCTCCAACAGTGATGGAACAATGCCAGCCTCTCGGAGTGCTCAGGCTGTTTTTATCCTGCCAACTATCTGTTGATGGGTCATACGAGCACACGGCCCTGGAGTAAGCATTGTTGATGTAACCTCCAGATACCAAGATCTTACCATCGATGATTGTGCTAGCATGACAGCATCTTGGTACCTCCATGGGGGCTTTCAACTGCCACTGGTTAGAGGACGGAACATAACACTCGATGGAAGCCTGGCAGCCATCGGAGTTGCGTCCACCAACAGCAAACAGAAGACCATTAAAGGTGTTGATACTGAAATGTGTACGCTTTTGTATCATGCTGGTGAGATGGATCCATGTGTTGAATCGGGGGTCATATCTGTGTGGAAAAAAATGACACGTATTTGCTCAGTCATCTTGAGTCAAAATGTCAAGATTACAAGGCAAATCAGGCAGGAAAGCAACAGGGAAATCATTTACCTGCAGAAGTTGCTGACAGCATGCTTTGCTTGGTTCCTGGCATCATTCTGGTCTTCACCACCAGCCACGTAGAGGAAGCCATCCAAGACAGCCACACACTGATTAAAGCTCTTTGCAGGCATTTCAGTCAGCCTGTTCCAGATGTTGTCCTCATCCCTGTAAAGAATGTCCCTGCTGAGGGACTTTTCAGTCAAGGCAGGCCGTCCACCCACGGTAAGCAGTACTTTTTGGCCGCCACGGACCTTGGTTCTTCTGGACTGCAGGATGTTCTGCTGGTATGGAAGCAGATGGTAATTCATAGCGTCCACCAGAAGACGGTGACACTCTGAATCTTGCATCATCCTTGGAACTGTCTGGACATGGGTGACCAGATCTTGAGGTGTGATGGTGCCAAAGCGAATGTGCGTCAACAGGTCTGAGGCATACTTCAGTCTCTTCTCGTCGAAGTCCAACCACTTGATTGCAATCTGAAAGGCTGTGAGCTCAGACGGCAGCTGCAAGGAGTCATCTGTTAAGAAGTCGCTGATCTGCTCATAGGTGAGCTTCAAGAATTGTTCCATCTCGGAAAATTCGATGAAATTCTCACGCATGAACTTCTGCGCTGCCTCCTTTGTTTCTTTCAGGTTGTATGTATCTGCAATGTTGACCACATACATACAGTTTTCAACACTGATCTCCTGCATTAGGAAGTCACTGCACATTTTAACCAGAGTATGAATCTGTAACAGCATGGCTGCTGAAATCGTGCTGCCAATGGTGTAGAGTGACAGGGTCAGTTTTCCAGAGTAGGCATAGGTGATGGCCGTGGCCAAACCAACCGGGGACAGCTCATTGAGGTCAACTTTTTTAAGGGTTGGATCTTTCTTGAGAATTTTATGGATGTGCTCACTACAAGATGCCATCACAACTTTGTGCACATCGAAGGACTTGGACTTGGTTGCTATTGTCAGATCACACAGGAAACTGTCTTGTCTCATGTTGCTAAGGCCCTCCAGCAGGTTGGGGGCATAGGCAGTATCGTTGACTTCGGTTGAGATGCAGCTAAAGCCATTGCCACCTTCCAGAAGAGTGTTTAACCCATTGATTTTATTGATGGGGCTGTCTTCCACCATGATTGTCATCTCATTGATGTCTGCTTTATTCTTCTTAGCGGCCTTGCTCTTTTTGGGTGCCATGACTGTATCAGGGGGTCACAGCCCAGACCTAAAATAAGTGAATAAACATGTCAGTTCTCATTGTCACAACTGTTTAGCATTTATAAAATAATATCTTTAAATAATATGGATGACATATTTTTCATGACTGCCAATGTAACATCAAGGATAGCACTTTTATTGTGTATTTTTAATCTGGACCCTTTACATTTTTTTCCGGTGCACAACTGAACCTTAAGAACCACTGACGTACTAGGAAATTTTTAAAAATCCTAATTTCAAACTAGATCTTTAGTCTTTCATTAAAAATAATTTAAAAGCTTCACCTAATGTAACCTTGAAGCTAAACACTATCGGCACAACACATGTTTTCAGAGACAATAAAAAAACCTTATTGTGTCGCAGGTTTTGAATACAAACATTTTAAACCTGACACTGCATTTGATTGATTCAGATGACAACCTTTTATAAAAAAAAAAAAACAAAAAAAAAAAACCAAAACAACAGAAAACCTAAAGTAGGCTCTCAAAACCAAATGTTCAAAACTATGTATTTACTTTATTTCCATTTAAACTACATTTATAATTATAACATTTATAAAACATCATATTTAAAAATACTGCTCGTTCTACTTTTAAGGCAAAATAAAAATAAAAATCAGGATGTTCTATTGAAAGTGTTTCTATCTCAAGATATTGTGTATCAACATGCCTGTCTCTGCATCTGTCACAGTTTATCACTAGCAGGTCCAGGAATAGCAGCAGAGCAGGATGATTTACTCTGACTGTCCTTTTATAGGCTTTGTGTCATGGCCTACAACTGCGTGCACACATCAAACTTGTTTAATTTCATTTTTAACCTATATACATTTTTTATACCCATTGCTCAAAACCTAATACTTGCTCAAACTTTAGCCACAGTATTAGTTTTAGCCCGTTACTCTGCCATCCCTTACAATGCATGTCCTATCATGTTCATAATAAAGTGTTAACAGGTGACAGTTGCTCTAAAACACAGATAAGTGTCATTAGGGTATTATAACAAAATGACCCCTCAGTCTGTTTCTTTCACTGAGACAGGTTAAATTTAGAACATAAACTTCCAACTCATTGTGTATTGGTCACTTAGATATACGCTTAACTATAATGGAAAAGAAAACAACACTAATGAATGTAGGAATATCTGCTTTTGAGCAGGTTTAAATAAAGAAGAAGCTTTAGCTTACCTATGCCGAGATGAAGTAGGTGCCGGTTAGGGGAAGGACTCGCAGCTCCACGTTGGTGTGACAGAGAGATAAGACACACACATACACACACTCACAGAGAGAGAGAGAGAGAGAGAGAGAGAGAGAGAGAGACGCTGAAGCTGTGGTCAGGTGGTCAGAGATGAACCCCTCCTCCCTCCATTGAGGTGACGGAGAAGCCTCCTTAATGTTACGCATCCCTTCTTCATCTCATTCATTGTATGAGGCACGTGGACTAAGTGCACAGACTAACAAAACCACTGGAGGAAACCTATCAAGTCATCGTCTTTAGGCATAAACCGTAAATAAAACTTCTTAACTTCTTATTATTAAGCATATACGGTACATTAACCAGCCAACCATATACTGTATATAGCTACTAATATTTCCAAAACGTTACAGAGCATATGAACATCATGTTAATAATACTTAATAATAGTTAATGCTATGATATGCAGTATTAATAATCACCTACATAAATAATAATATACACATATATTATATAATATAACCCTCCTTGTTCTTCTTTCAGGAGCAGCCGAAAGAACATTATATAATATGTATTATATTAGGCTTTTATATTAAATATATCTTGCATGAGGTGCATTTATTTAAAAAAAATCATACATTAAGAATTGTAGCATGTTCTAAGAAGCATACGATGCTAACAAGGTTATAGAAGGAAAGATACACAGTGGAACCTTTTGTCTTATATTACACACTTCATTTGCTGCGTTGACACGAGTGTAAGAGCTGAATACATTTTCAGAAGCATGTGTGTACATATGGTGTGAACACCTAGCAGTGTGTACTCATTTAGGGAACCTCTACTTATTTCGTAATTAGATAACATCTACAGGCTTGGAACTTTTAACCTGTCAGTAATGTTAGATTAGATTTCCGTTCACAAAGTGGCCCGATATTCTATCACATTTAATTCGAATGGACCATGAATTAAATATGCCCTTTTTTTAGGTCTACCTTATTTCGCAATGCTCAAGCATTATTTATTATAAATAGTTCTCAATGTGGGGGCACGGTGGCTTAGACATGCATTGTAGGTTGATTGGCATCTCTGGAAAATTGTCCCTAGTGTGTGATTGCGTGAGTGAATGAGGGAGTGTGTGTGTGTGCCCTGCGATGGGTTGGCACTCCGTCCAGGGTGTATCCTGCCTTGATGCCTGATGACGCCTGAGATAGGCACAGGCTCTCCGTGACCCGAGGTAGTTCGGATAAGCGGTAGAAAATGAGTGAGAGAGTGAGACTGAGTTCTCAATGTGCTTGATATGCTGAATCCTAGCAATAATGTAGGCCTTGACTGACATGCGGTTTTCTGGGAAAAGGTAATATCACACCCAACGTGGCAAACTCAGATCAAATTTATTAATTTGCAATGTGTCCGTTGGAAAAAATTAAGATCTAAACCAATTTTTAAAAATGAAATAGCTATAAACTTATGTCCATGTTACCCAGAAACACATTTACACACTGTAGCCTGTGCATTTATATAAAGGGTACTAGCTCTCTGTCTCTCTCTCTCTCTCTCTCTCTCTCTCTCTCTCTCTCTCTCTCTCTCTCTCTATATATATATATATATATATATATATATATATATATATATATATATGCGTATACATATATATATATACATATATATATATACACATATATACGTATATATATATATATATATATATATAAATTCTTGTCTTACTTATCTACACTGAGCTGCTTACTGACTTATTTGAAGATTTCTGCGCATGCGCTCTTCACTTAATTCTTTACATACACCTACAGTATTAATGCTAATTTTCGGCATCCTTTATGCTGCTTATATTATGTTAAAAGCATTTAACGACAATTCAGTTTCACTCTTTCAAAACCCACTCAACATAGTTTTATGTTAAACGAATGAACTGATAAGGCGACACTAATAATGCCAACAAATATGCTAAACTACTTGCTGTATTGTTTGGTAAAGAAAGTGCTAGTCCGGCTAACTCAGACACAGCTGTCTGCTGCCGGTATAAAAATGCCGGCTGCAGGCGGCTGCTTTTCCGTTTGCTGTACCGCTGTCGCACGTCATGGCGTCGGCAGACATGAAAAAAGTGCTGGAGCTGAAACTTCAGCTGAAAGAAAGCACCGAAGGACACACGGTACTGTTCATGGTTTGCTCACCACAAACGGGAGAAAAACATTTGTAGCACGAGGCTCTCAAAACACAAGTGTGTGCTGCAGGGGTTAGATTTAGGGCAGCTTTTGTTTGTGAGCCGTTCAAACCCCACTTGTGTGCTTTGCTCAGGATCTCCAGTGTGGCTAAATAAACGAATACGGGTGCATGTAGATGCAGATATTTAATATACAAACAGACATAACACAAACTGTCACAGAAAAGAGAGAAAAAAAAATGTTTGTCTATCTCTACTAAAGTCAGCTTTACTTTAGGTTCTATGTATGAAAGGTGGGTTAATAACTCCAGTGTTACTCTAATTCTTGTCTTCGAGGTGTTTAGGATTTAGTATATTGCGTCCTCATGCAGGTGGGAAGGTTTTTTTTGTGCTCCTACTGAGTGACAACATGGTAGAGGGGGTTGGGGTGCTTGTGTCCTGGCCTAAAAATACTACAGCAGTTGTTTGCGCAACTGTCAAGCTACAGGAAAGCAGTAAAGCAATTAGTTTCTCTATACGCTTCTATATGACTTGCTATGATGAAGTGGTCAGTTTATGCTTGTTGTATAATCTGAAAGTGTTTTTCTTTTTAACGTCCTGAAACTTCACATTATTTTTCATATTCGATGTTCTTTAACTTGCACAAGCATGGCAGCTGTTCATTTTACAGCCTCTTTACTAGGGGTGTAGTGGCATTGCCCAATTATAGCACTTTGCCAGTGGAGTAGCTGCATGTGTAGATTTTGCCAAATATAGTGACTGCTTGTTCAGCACAATCTGGCTTCCTTGTGAAGTGTCAAGATGGACCTGGCAGCTGTCCTTAAATGGACTGGGTTGGATTCCTGTGTCTTTTTTGTTGGTTTGTTTCTTTGTATGTTTTTTGTATTTTTAAATCCCTTAACTATACTAAATTAGTAAAACACACACACACACACACATATATATATATATATATATATATATATATATATATATATATATATATATATATATATATATATACATAAATAAATTATGTATGTATATATGTATTGATTTATACACATGGTGAATTTCTATTAATTGCAGCTTGTGAAAATCTTAAAGAAGCTTCAAGAACTGGACATAACCCTTGAAATTCTTGCTGTGAGTTGATTTTCAAAATTTTCCATTAAAAATTCTCTGCTTATTTGATGTTGGCACTTGTTGTGAACACACACACCTTGTCTTATTAGGAGACAGGAATTGGAAAAGTAGTAAACTCCTTTCGTAAACACGATGATGTTGGGGAAGTGGCCAAAACCTTAGTGCATCGATGGAAAAAATTGGTTCCATCTCCGAGGTAAGATATTTAAAAAGACTTTTTAATCATTGCATATGAAGAATGCAATTATCATTTGGTAGAATAAATCATTTTCTCCTTTATATTTAAGTGTTACACAGCATTATCCTCCTGCTCCAAATGAATCATCTAAGACTGAAGTTCAGAAAACGGACCAAGATGAAAAGAGTCAGACTTCACAGAATACTGTCTGCCCTGAAAGGAAGACTAAGAATGAAAACTTGGGCTCTGAAAACAAACTTTTAAAAAATTTTGTTGAGCAAAGCAAAGCAAAGCCAAACACAAACAAATTGAAAGGATGCATAAATAACAACAAGAAAAATGACACCAAGGAAGACTCTGATGTTGGCCTCATATCACAGATTTCAATCACAGATGGAAAATTACTCCAGCCAATGGAGAAATCAACTAGCAACCTGCATGCTGAGAGAAAGAATGATGTCAAGCCTAAAGTTTCTGACATAACAAATAATCACAAACCTAAAATATCCACGAAAGACAAAAATTGTTTTTTGAAAGAAAGCACAAAAAAGCACAAAAAAAAGAATAAAAAAGACGAGAAAAGGAAAGAAAAAAATGCTGAGAGGGAGAAAAACCTTGATAGTGATGACCCTAAAATGCCATCCATGTCTTTTGAGGAATACTTGAGTTATGATCTTGAGGCTCCAAAACGAAAGAAGAGATTATGCGAAGGCAAGAACCCGAAGCGCATTAAGATTGACCTGAAAAAAGATGCCAAAATGCACGACTCCAGCACAAAGTCAGGGAAATACATAGCAGAAGCCCCAACTCCAGTGGTGAATATGCAGAGTAATTATTTATGATTCATAAACTATGGCTGTTTTTGATCGGATTTGTTTTTTTTTTCCCTCGTTAGGTCTCAAAGAGATCTGTGATGGACCTGCTAAATGTGCCATTACCGACAATTTCTCCTGAATGTGAAGATCCTTCTCAATATCAATACTTTACAGAAAAGAAAGGTTTGTCAATCTTTGTTTGTTTACATTTTCCAGACAGAGATTAAGATGGGGGGGATACTGTGCTTCAGGGGTCCACTTTATGTACTTTATACAGTATATGGCTGATTATTCAAGGCATTATCAGTCTCCATTTTTGGCACTGCTTCAGGAACTTCACCTGGACTTTTTCTTTTACCAATCGTTAATGGACTAATTTTGGTGGTCATTGTAGCATCAGGCTCCAGTTTTTGGCTAACAGGAGCAGACCTGGATGTGGTGATCTGCTGTTGTAGGTTATCTGCCTCAAGCTTTGCTCTACTGTGCATTCTGAGATGCTTTTCTGCTCACCGCTCAAACCAGCCTGTCTGGCACCAGCAACCGTTCTACCGAGCCACTCGAGCCACTGAGAACAGATTATTTTATTTCTTTATTCTGGTATTGATCAGTACCTGTATGATTTGGAGCATTGTCCCACTGCCACCTGATTGAGTGTATAATTGCATGACTGTTCCTAATAAAGTGGCGGTGAGTGTTTATATTGCGTCTTTGCAGTTGAAGAAAATGGTGTCGAGGTTTGCGAAGAAGCCCCAGTGTTTACAGGTCAGCGGCTGAATAAGAAGATGCAGGTGTACTCCGGGACTAAGGTCGTGTATCTTCCCACCATGATGACCTTGTACCAGCAATGCATCCGAACTCTGCAGAACAACATCGATTGTGAGTGATCTGAATATGCAGCTCAGCTTCTTAAGATTTGAGTGATGGACATAATTTTTCCCTTTCTTTTCTTCTTTGTAGCGCTTTATGAAATCGGAGGCGTGCCGTTTGAAATTTTGGAGCCGGTGTTGGAGCGCTGTACACCAGAGCAGCTGCTGCGGATTGAAGAACTCAATCCTGTAGGGGGGTTAAAATAAGAAATATACACTAGCATTTAGATTGGGCCTTAAATTGATTATACACTTCATGAAATCCAGTATATTTAATATATAAGTCATCTATTGTTTATTGTTTGTATTTTGGGGTTAAAATCTAATTGTACTTAGTCAGTATAGTCAGTGTGGCTTTAAAGCAAGAACATTTTAGATATAAAAAAACAGTCCTTCAGTAATCTTTCAACATTTTACATGGAAAAAAGGTTTCTATTAAAAAAAAAATATTTGAACCGAAATAAAACAACCTGAGCAAATGACTTAGACATGGATAATAAGTGCTACATGGTAAAGTAAGGTTTTCTTTTTGACATTGTATACAATACAACGTTCAGACACAAACAAGGGCATATAAACAAAACTACTAAAGAATTTAAATTAAGTAATTAAAAACGGAGATGGAGTACATTGTAAAAAGAAATGTATATGTAATGCCGATGATATGAATTTTATAATTAAGATGTATATATTGCACATTTTATTATGTTACAAGCTGTGTGTCTCAGCAAAAGAAAGGTTTGGTATAAATTGTACTGGAGAGTAGCAGTTAAGGATGCTAGTTCTTATAAAACACTGTAAAAGCCTCGCATTCCAACTACTGTTTTTATCTGTGCAATTTCTGTCATACATGTTCACTGCAGGTGTACATAGGTGTGACGGATCACCTATGGGAGAGGCACTGCCTCCGAGACTTCAAGAACGCCCGGCTGGAAGAGTACGAATCCTGGAGAGAGCTGTACCTCCGACTGTTTGAAGAACGAGAACGCAAATTCCAAGAACTCACCAAGAGCATCGTTTCCGCTCACTCCATGAGGCCGAAAGGTAACTGTCGAGTGATTCGATTGGGGTTAGAAATTGATCCCCAGGCCAACGCTAATCTGTGCTAATATTGTATAGGATCGAATATAAGGTCCTGATCACTGTGTATAAGGCCTTACTTCAACAGGCTCCTCATTACATCAAAGCTATGTTGAGTCCATACAAATCTTCTCGCCCTTTGAGAGCAAATGAGCATATGTTGTTGTCCGTTCCGCGAACACGGTTGAGGAGGAGTGGAGATCGTGCATTCTCTGTGGCAGCTCCCGTGTTATGGAACGGGCTACCATTGTCTTTGAAATCCCTCTTTGGGTAGTATTAAAGGTCAATTGAAGACTTTTCTTTTTTACAAGGCTTTTGCTATATGATTAGTATGTTTTCCTGAGTTACAGTGTATGGTATTTTTGTACTTTTATGATGTTAGTTGATGTTTTATGATTATACTTTTTACAGTATGACTTATATAATGTTTTTACCATGTAAAGCACTTTGGTCCATTGTTATGGTGTTGAAAGTGCTATACAAATACATTTTGATTGATTGTGCTGATTTTAGAAATGGTTATCGGACAAGTTTAGTTTTGTACACCGAAGCACGGTCATGATGTTATGCTATACAGTACTAATTGTTCTGTAAGTTTATTTACTTAAACACGGCACTGATCGGAACTGGAACTAGTAAGAACTTAGACTTTGGAATTTAAAGAGTCTGCGCTTTAGTACCTTTGCTTTAGAAACTGGATAGCTTGTTAACAGGCAACTGCCTGTCAGCTTGGGCTCTGAATATGTGAAAACTATAGTGATATGAAATGCTGATCAATGGTCAAGTCCCCCTTTACAAGGAACCTACTGTACTCTCTTTTATCTAACCCAGAATGTGCAGTATGTGACTGTCAGCCATGTGACATTAGTAAAAGCTTCACCACCAGATGACCTTTTGGTTACAGCCCGAGGTGTAAAATGCCAAATTGTCATATTCAAAATATACTTGCAGTGAATGAATAAGATTTAAAGTTCAACTAGATGGACTATTAAACCATAAGAACATTCTTACCAACCTAATAATTTAATCATTTTATTTAAATATGATATGATTTGGTGCATATGTATACTTGTATCATATGTTGTTTCACCTTTAGCTGGTTTTCCCAGCTGTGCTTTTTTTTTTCCTCCTCAGGAAGACAGGTGAAGATGGCGTTTATTCATTCAGCTGCCAAACCACCTAGAAACGTACGAATCCAGCAGGAAATCCATGGCACAGCAGGCCCTGGGCTCCCTCACTCTGTAGACAAATCCAGGTCAGTTCCAAACCAGATCTGCCTGTCATATCCTTAACCAACCTTCAGCTTTGGAACTTTGATGATGTGCAGTTTATTTATCAAAATATAAGGTCATTTTAATATTTTTTGACCATGTGAGTGATTTAAAAGTGTGGACAAAAGCTGTCTGTACTCACTCTCTGAGCTCATGGATATTGGTGGGATATCTCTAGATGAAATGCCTTGGGTGTGATTATAATCTAATAGCCTAGAAGGAAGAAAAACAAACAGTTGGTCTATTTTCCTCAGCTATGTAGATGAACTATGGACTGTGTGGATCCAATCGCTAATCTATGTTGCTTTTTATTTATTTATTTATTGTTATAATCACTGCTTGTGTCTCTTTCTATTTAGTGGAAGAATTTCTGAGAATAGAGGTAGATCAGGCTTCGCTGAGCCTCCTAAACCTTTTAATGCTGGATCAGGAGCCAGCCAGCCCCAAGATCCACGAAGGATCAGACGTGAGTATGCGTGTCTCATGTCTTTTATAGTTTACAATGCACCAAGTGACTGTTGTAGGATGTGGGAATAGGACAGGAGATGAAAGCCCTACTTTTAAAGCTACAAATTGAGGTGTATGATTTGATTTCTACAGTTCAGGCTTGTCTTAAAACATTTGACTGTAGAATTGACTAATTGGTTTAAGCAGCTCTGGAGAATTAGAGAAAAGCAAACTAGCTCCGAAATTGAGGCAGGAAACATCCAAACATTGGGAGGTTGGAGACAGCTTGGCCGTGTAGGAGTTTGAACTCTCAAGCTTTACTCCTCTGTAGCTCAAAGGCTTTACCACTGAGCCTCCACTTCCCCTTAATGTAACCACGTAGCTCACACTGCTTCAACTCCATAATGGAACTTGAACTAAGGGAAATTGCAGTTCTTTAGCATCTAGTAAAAACCTATAGATTTATAAGCTTCCACCAAAAAACTTTACATGGTGTATTATGCATTGTTTCCTGATGTTTTTCCTTTTGTACCCCTATTTTTTTATTTTTTTATTTATTTATTTTTTATAAATAAAACATAATAGTAGGTATCTTCAGCAATATTTTTAGTTTTTTATTTATTAATTTATTATTTATTTCTTCTTTTTTATCTTTTTTATTTGAGCTTTTGAACATTTTAATTTTCTGGCTTTTATATATATTTAATATATAAATATATTATATATATTATATGTTGGTCTGGTCATAAGGAATACAAAAAGCCTTATTGTTTAGCACAGAATTTGTTTACAAGAAAGCGAACAGACTGATGTTGGATGTAAAGAGTGTCACGATGAAGGAATATTCTATAGTAGGCTGTTCTTGTACGGAGGGACTCGAGGTTGAGATGATCTTAGTAAGTTATATTGCACTATATGCTGAGAGACATTACTTTTTCACCCAGCTTGGTTGTCTCTTGTGTCTCTACAGTCAGACAGGGTGTTAATCTTACCTTTAAATATTTCTCTTCTGAAAGTATCTAGATTTATTTAGAGGATCTTTTCATTTAATTCTTTCTTTTTATTTTTTATCCTAGGAGTAGCACCAATGATGGCCAAGTCTCTGAAAGCCTTTAAGAAGCACTTTGGACGCAGATGAGGAAGAAGGTGATGGAAAATATGGCTGACATTTAAATACTTATAAACTCGAGTAAACTACTGAACTATAGACATACTTTAATTTTGTCAGGATTTAGGATAGATTTTTTTTTTTTTTTTTTTTTTTGGTAAAACCTACATCTGAGTATTTTTCTATATTGAAGGACATGAATGCACTTTCTATCATCATTAAAACACACTGCTGACTGTGCTGTAATGAAATGCACTGGCTGAATAAATGAAATCAAATTAAATAACTGACTGTATAACCGAGTATATGACTGTGGGCTAATTAGTTTACTGTAAAATGCCATCGATTTCAACATATGGTGATGGGTGATGGAAAACCTGTAGTGTTTGGTAAATATTTGGATGATGAAAAGGAAAGATTCTACAGGTTTTTTCCCCTCTAATCCTAACCCTTTGAAAATATGGATGATTGTGAGAAGGGGGTGGGTGGGTGTGAGAAAGGGGGGTTTGTGTGTGTGTGTGTGTGTGTGTGTGTGTGTGTGAGGGAGTGAGAAAGGGGGGGGTGAAAGTGTGGGGGCTTAGTGTGTGTGGAGTGTGTGGTTGATTTGTTTAAATTACTTAAATCGTATACTTGATATCGTACAGTTGTATATCTTGCTTCAACTCTTGAGCATTTGTAGAGTTATGACAGTTGGAATGTTGGCTGTCAGTTTTTCATTCATATAAAACACCTACACCTTCTTGTAGCAGCAGCACACTGCACAAAAAAAAAGAAATCAGACGCGGGTCCAGAACTTTAATGTTCACATCAAGCATCAGAGCAAAGAAAAAGTCTATATGTTCTCTGTGACTTTAACTGTGGCATAAATGTTGGTACCAGATTTGAGTTTTCCACTTAATTCTCACATAATTTAGTCTCTACGGTTTAGACAGGACGGTGCTATAAGAAAACAAAGAAATACATCTGTTTCTTTCGGCTAAGGATGCCATTAAATGCTTTTGTTGTGCCACTAGAGAACCTTCAACATTGGCAGAATTTAAGAATGTACAAATGAAGGGGAAAAAAAACATCTAGGAAATTAAAACGCTAAATCAAAGTAAGTTCCAAAATGTGTTTTGTTGAAAGCATAAATTAGTTAACGTAGTTGTACAATTCCATACACATCTAACCAGAACTTAACTTTGCTATAAATGTCCAAAAAATGACCTGAAAATGTTTTTTTTGCTGCAGTTTTGCTCACACATCCACATGACATCACATGAAGGAAACTAGTAGGTTTGTGCAGTAGTGATCACATCACATATCACTAGGAACCTCGATCATAGCAATTTATCAAAATTAAGACACATTAATTTGTGTAACTGATATTTCTTTTAAATATCAGTGATTTCCAACATTGTGCAATTCACTCATAAGACCGAAAGAAGCGCAACTTCTTTTAAAAGCAGAACAAAGATCCTGAAATGGTCTTGAAAGATGGCATCGTTCTGTCCTCCAGTCCTTTTTTAAGTCTGACATCATCCTTTAACTGAAGTTTCCACAGTTAGACGTATACGCTGAGGTATAAGAGAGCAAGCTAGCTTGTGTAGGTTCTCAAAATAAACTGAAAGTGACGTGTCTAATTAACTATTAGTTGCTATGAAGTTACTGATTGTTAGAATGGTTACTACTTTTACTTGAGACTTGCTTTTAAAGACGAGTGACATGGTGGCTTCACAGGAAGAGATCCTTCACAGGAAGAGTTTTTTTTCTTTTTCTTTTCAGTTAGCTAACCACAGAATACTGTTACCTCACCCCTCTCTCTCTTACTCTCACCCTCTCTCACTTTAGAGTCAATTAAAAGTCTTGTAGAACAAACCTGTAAGTAAGCTCTTAACTAAATATTTAGCAGACGGAAAAATAAAATAAAATGAAAGAAAAACATTCCATATGATCATAATCAAGACCTATGATCTGGTTTTTATAAATCCATAAAAAAATAAGGTGTGTTGATTGTCAGAAGAAACACATCCATGTGTCCGTCACTCCGCTTCACACAAGAATCTCCTGTCCTTTATTAGTGACTCCTGGAAAGAAGCTATTTGTCATCGGTCTCCTTCTGGCCTGGTGAGATCATTAAAAAAGGTAGAAAATACATATGTACTTAGATATACATCCTGTATATACAGTATATTTGTATACACGATAAACAGAGCTGACACTTGACAGGGAAAATGTAGACCAAAAAATATTTCATCTCAAATGAGACATTTAAGATGTTTATTAAATGAATTTTGTTCAGTTTTCATGCATAAAGAATAAAGCCTATTTTCAAGTTGCTGTGGTTCATCAGGAGCATGTTATTTTTTGTCAAATGATTCATCTTGACTAGTCTTGTTCCAAATCTTTACCTTTAGCTATACAGTATTTGGAATTGAATATTAGATGTACAAAGCTAATACCTGTTACAGTGATGTTAATGAAATGTCCTACAGCTGAGGCTCCGGTCTGCTGACATGTGGCTTTACATAGATACTTGCCAGTGTCCCTGAGAGTCAGCTGTGTGAATGTAATGGAAACATCTCGATGCCTGGAACCACCGTCTGCTTTAGTCTCATTGACCTGGATCAAGTGTCTGTCCGGATCAATAAGTTTCTGACAGTCGTTTGACACCCAAAAACACCAAACCACCAAGACGTTTCCACAAGGCTCTTCCTCATACTCTGCTGTGCATCTGAGAGTCAAGGACTGTCCTTCTGTCCTTCTTATTATCTGCTTTGAATATTTCAACTGCACTGTAATCAGAACGGTGCCTCGTGTCAACACAAACTCAAACAAGAAACACCTTTTTTTTTGTTTTTTGCTAAGAATACTGTATATTATTATGTTTGGAGGTGATATGAAAACAAGACTCACCTGTGCTTTTAGATATAAATGGAAAGGTCGATAGAGCAATAAAAAATAAAAAGAAAGCGGTGGAACTGGTGAGCAACATGGCTGCTCTGCTTCAGCGTTGTACACTAATCAGAACGAGTTTGCACCACACACAAGGTCACTTCCTCTCACAGCTGAGGTTGGGAAAATGAAGACAAGAGGTTCAAAAGAACAGAAGAGACACACGTTAGATCGACGTAACTTAAAGCTAAAAAGAGCACAGAGCAGTTAAGCACAGATGAGCTTCAGAATTCAGACACAATGAAAGAACTTTCCAGATGTTTAAAGGTGAAATTCTTAGTAACTGAACTGCAGAGTCGACCAAAGATTTGTTGGTGTGACAGTGAAACAGTTCCAGTTTCACTTCAGCCATCTTTACTTAATCACAGTGCATTCCAAATTTCTAATTTTTTTCAGTAGCTCAATTTTATTTGCTACAAAGAGTATGCTTTCATGAATAACAAATAAGACTCATTTCATAAAAATCAACAGTCGTATTTAAGCTTGGAATCGTGACTATATTTCGGCAGGTATTTTCAGATTAATGTTATGACTCTCTGATCTCTCATCTGTCCAATTCAAGGGACTCCAGTGGGCTTCCAACCCACTGAAGGACACAATCACACATACACACACACACACACACTCCAAATCAGCCTATAATGCATGTCTATAGACTGGGGAGGAAACCAGAGTACCAGGATGAAACCCCTGAAGAAAATTGAGAAAATTCAAACTCCTTTCACGCACAGAATGAAGGCAGGAATCAAACCCCCAACTCTGGAGTTGAGAGGCACATATACTAACCACTAAGCCACCTGTAATTAAAAATGAAATTATGAATCATATGAGTCATATCAATGATTCCAGTCATGTCTCTGAAAGCCTCTAAAAAGCAGCTTTGGGTGCAGATAATTATTTTATACATGCACTAGCTGAATGGAATCAAATGAAATAACTCAGTGTTACATCTATGTGGCCTACATAGCTTGTTTAAGGTTTTGTCTCCATCTAGTGGATTTCAAATCTTGTGTGTTTTCCTAATTCCTTGCTGTTGCACGTGTCAGAACAGATCTGAAGGTGGAGTGTGTGAATTTCTTACACCTTTTAGATATTGAGAAAAGGTTTGCTCTAAGAAGACGCGTTAAAAATGAGTTTGTATGTTAAAATTTGTACGTTTGCATCACATCTCCAGGGTTTGGGTTTGATTCCTGTCTCTACCCTGAGATCTACTGAGCTTACATGTTGTTCCTGTGCTTTAGGGGTTTCCTCTGAGTACTCTGGTTTTCTCTCCCAGTCCAAAGACCTATCTTGTAGATTGATTAGCAGCTCTAAATTGTGTGTATTGTGTAAGTGTGTGATTGTCTTCAGTGATGCCATAGGTTGGAACCTCATCCATGGTGTCTCTCTGCTTTGTACCCTGAGTCCTTTGCTATAGACTCCAATCTCCGTGTGACTCTGTGTAGGTTCCCTGGTACAGAAATTCAATGGATTGGTGTCGATGTTGATGTTGAAAGTGTCATTTGTTGCTTTCCGAGACTTGCCATGCTGTATTATATACAATGACAATAAAGTATCTTACTTTCTTACCTAGGTGATTTTGATCTGACAAAAAAAAAGGCTGTGTTGGTGTGTTTTTATGTACAGAATATTTCAGGCGCAGAAGCTGAGCCCGTCTTTTAGTCGACCTCCACACAGAGCACTCAGGCTTAGTGTGAGTAAAACCTTTTGATTTCATATCAGTGTTTAATTTGTTAGAGCGCGTGGGTTGGAGTCTCTGAACGACTGCGTCCCAAACCACACAGTGCTATGAGTAATGGTGTGTCAAACGAAAAGTATGCCATAGCTGAGAGAAATATCCTTTCTAACCTTTTCTTATCTTTACTATAGCATAAAATTTCATTTGAGTGTAGAGTAAAGTTATTCTTTGTATTTTCCATGATAAGAAATGTTGCTGTGTCCCAAACTGCACACTTTTGCACTGTTTTGACATCTTTTATCACCGTTTAAGCAGGTTTTGGAATGCAGCCCAGAGATGCATGTGTTTGTCTGATGCTTTTGCGATGAGTAACTTGTTATACTGTCTGTGTGCAGATTTCCAGAACGTTCCGAACGTGAATCATTCAATCGGAACAATGGCCAATGAGGTGCCTCAGGTGAATGTGTGAGTCACACATAAATGCACAGGACAGGGGTAGTAGATATGGGGTGGTGGTTGAGCGCTATCAGATTCACACATGCACACACACACACACCGCACACATACTCTACACACTTTTGCTCTCAGCTGTGTTCCTGCCTGTACAAGTCTACAAGTCTTCTTTCATCTTAATCTGCAATGATGTTATGATGGTTTTTCCTAAAATGCTACCTACCTAGAGACCAACATTATGAAGCATCCAATATATAATGTGCCTAATATCTATATTAACCCACCGCTCCAATAAATGTGAAGTGACAGTCATGTTACTGTACAATAAAGGAATAAGAATTCTCCGTAGTAATATTAATGATTTATAAAACTGTTCTGTCTTTCAGTATTTCTGATCCAGTGCATTATGAGGAGCCTCTCGTGGCCTACATGTTGGCTGCCGTTCCTCCAGACGAGCAGAAGCAGATGCTGGGCGAGTCTCACACTCCAACACAAAAACACTCACATGTGCTCAAATACACTTTTGCTCTCTGATATAGAATATTTATCATGAATCTACTCTGACTCATTGGCATTAGGACTGCATATGAAGCGTTTATCGTCTAACTAGAAGCCTTGTTAACCAAAATGTTGGCCACATCACAAAAGCCTGTCTCTGTTAACTGTAGTCTTTATATAAAGATGCTCTTATTTTTCTTGTACACTCACAGCTCTTAGAAAGTGTACGGAAAATGTAAGCCCCACCCACATGACATGATTGATGGTTGTGGGGCTTACTACTTCCAAGCAATGATATACAAAAACAGATCAAGTCCATATTCCTCACTCTCTCTCTGAAGGTGAGCATCTGCTGCCATTGAGCCACCGAACTCAGAAACACACCAGACACCGACTAGTAAAATTTCTTGGCATGCTGCTAGATTTTGACATCTCTGAGCAACATCTGCTCGAGTCTCCTGAGTCTCTGCATTCCAAAATCCACACACATACATAATTTATTAATTTGTCTATTCATTCATAAATTGTACAACATGGCTAATATTCACATTCATAATACGATTCTGCTGACAATTAATATATATACATTTATCCCAATTCAGTCATCTTATGTACCTTATATTATTTACATTAAATGCCTAATACAGTATGTATATAGTATGTATATAGACACCTTCTGACCATTACAGACTAGAAGTGCTTGTTGAGTCATGGGCATTAATATAGAGTTGGTCCACAATTTTCTTGTTATAATAATCTTTAACCTTCTGGATTCTGGGTCCACAAGCACATACGTGAGATGAGGGTCTGATGTTGGGTGAGAAAGCACAGTCTGCTTTCCAGTTCATCCCAAAGGTGTTCAGTGGGGTTGAGGCCAATCAAGTTCTTATATCCCAGTATTAACACATCATGTCCTCATGGAGCTTGCTTTGTGCCTGAGAGAATGTATCCTATAGTCAATTATAACATCATCTATAACATTAAGTGGTGTGTTTTTTTCTGAGATTATTTCTTGTTTTCTCTACTGCTAAGGCACGTGTACCTGTGAAGACCTACTTATTCAGGGAACACTTCAACTAGCACTTCTTTCCTTATCTTTCGCATTTAAAAAAACAAAACAAAAAAACACACCTTTGACACTTTTTCATTGTAACTTTGAACAAATGTTTTAAACTCATGGTATCTTAAGTATGTATCTTAGTGATCCAGCATTAATGTATTCAATGTTAGAGATTTAAGCACTTATGTACGTCGCTCTGGATAAGGGCGTCTGCCAAATGCTGTAAATGTAAATGTAAATGTGTACAAATCAACTGAAGCCCTTAATAGGGATTGTCACGTTTATTGCAGGTATGTACAACTCAAATTGCATGAGATGGAAGTAACAACCACTGTGCTTATCGATGCTAGTTAGCAGGATTGTGCAATATTGATTTGTCCCTGGGTGAGATTTGCCATTTTAAAAAAAAAAATCACACTAAAAGATTTAATCATTCAGAATAGAAAGCCTTAACAAATCAAACAACACTAAGACCATATCAGGTTTAAGGAAAAGGGAGGTTATGGGGAGGCATAATAATATTATCAGCTGTGTAGTCGGGAACTGCTTGGTAACCAGTTCCAATATGTTGGAACCAATATGCTTGGTAATATATCCAATATGTCCACATGGGAATTTGTCACATTTTCTTTGTTGATCTTTTGTTTGAAGTGTTTGATCGAGTCTGAACGCTGGATTGGCGCAAGTTAAAATAAATAGAGGAAATTAAATAGAGTATTTAATCCCTATTCCTGAAATTCTGTTAAATATATTGTTGTAGAAACATCATTTCTTTTTAGAAATTATATTTGTCTTTGAGCTGAAAACCGACAGCATCAGATTTGTACGTTTTTCTATGAATTAAACTTGATTTTGTATTAATGAACCCAAACATTCTCCTTTTACCTTGACAGAGAACACGACATCCCACGAGTCCCGATAACCCTGAGAGCATGTAAGCTGAAAAGAGAAGTGATGTCAGTAAATATCAAAGAGTGCACAATATTGTGACTGGCTCAGTTCACATTTTCATTGGGGCAAAAAAAAGTATACCAATTAGGAATGTTAGCGTATAAATGACTCACACGGTGATCCATTTTTTAATTGATAATGGATCGTCATATTTACAGGTTCCTTCAAACCGGGTTGGCTAAATAATTTGCCTGTAAGGACGTTCAAAAAAGCCAGCATTATTATTAAGTTCATAATGTATGAACTAATGGATGGTAGTTCATTTTAAGCTCAGATCTGGAGAGCCTTTGAAGGGTTTTCACAAGATGGTGCAGAATACAAGATGGTGTTTCAAGTGTTCATGCTAAGGAGGAAACTGTTGGCCTTGCACTACACCTGCACTCATATTCCAACTGATAATCATGGTCCACATGACCAAACCTTCTCTACAGGTGAAAAACAGTCACGCAGTTGGCTATAGGATCTGATGATCTTAAGGATCATCTTTTCAATATCAGCTTCTGTTAATATGAGCTTCCATCTCATGCAAAAATTGAGAAAACATCATCTTTGATTGATTATTCCTGTTGTTTCTGCGTTCAGACATGTGTCTCCAGTTCATCTTTATAATCTTCAGGCAAGAATGCAGACAACTGTCTACTTTTTACAAGTCATGAACTGTAAATGCATGTAACACTGCTGGAAAAGTGTTTAGCGTTAGATTAGGAAGAAGATGCTGTGCATAACAAATCCCATAACACTGAAATATAAGCCACAGTATCTGGATCTTTCCACATGTAGGGAAAGTTCATTTCATGTGATCATGCCAGAAAATGTTGTGGAAACTGAAGGGGAAATTTCAGATACTTGAGAAGCAATGGTTTTCATTTTGTAAATTCGTGGGGGAGCTGTTTACCTCAATAGGAGTTTCTCTTTTCAGTCGACATAACGATGAATGAAGATTGTTTTGCAACTCTTTTCATCTCTGTTGAATGGATTTAATGTCTTAGTGCACATCCATTTAAAGTTGCTCTACCATGAAATGGACCTTATATTGGTTTTGGAAAAGATCATGGTGTTGGTTCACTTGTAAAACTTTTAGTATGGTGAGAACTATTCCCTTGGTCTTAATTATTTCATGGAGCATGTCCAACTATCTTGAAATGAAAGCGAGGACTGCTGGTGCTGAGAATTGCTCCACATTGTCTGTATATCTTCTTTGAAATTGCACGGGTGTATGGACACACATGGGAATTTTCAGCCCAGGATCATGAGGAGAAAAAACAAAACAAGAGTTTGGATTTCCAGACAATGTGCAGCCATTTTCAGGCCCACCAGTCCTTCTCTAAATGCAACTTCATTAAATGATTTTTCTTTTAGTAAAAATAAGATTATGTAATAATAGTTAAATTAAGAGTTAAACTGTTGAGTTAATACTCTTTTCTTTCCAAAAATATTTTTGCCTTTTCTGCCTTTCATGGATTTGTACTAAATGGTACAGTAAATGCTTCAATTAGCTGGTGTTGATACCTTAAACCATTTAATTACTTAACATGATGTTTAGTCAATGACTAAATTATGGAATTATTAATAGCATCCAACTTTACCACTAGAGTGCTATGCTTCACACTACAAGATTTCCATTTACTGCATTTGAAGCCCTTATCCAAACCAACTTACATTTCAATCCTTATCCAAGCCTCAGTTCAACTGAGGGTTAATGGCCTTGCCCAGGAGTGCAGTGGTGGCAGCCTGGTAGTCCTGGTATTTGAACTCACAACTTTCTAATCAGTAGTAAAATGACTCAACCACTGAGCTACTATTTCCCCTAATAACATCCACAACATCTACAACATCACGCACCTCCAGTCCCAATGGCGCTAATTAACATCTGCATATGCCTTCTACCGCACCATGCAGTAAGTAAAAAGCAGTACATCAAAGGAGTAGTATGTCTGCTGTTTGGCTGCTGTTCCTGTGGAAAGCCAACAAAACCGACTCACCCGAATGGTTCAGGATGTGCACCCACAACCCAGGTAACCAAGGAGTTCACAAGACTGTCACAGAGGAGAAACTCCCCACTATAAACATGGAAACTGAGTCTGATTGTCCTCCAGGGATCGCTGCATCCAAGAGGGGTGTAGAAAACAAAATCCTAAAACTTATTAATGAAGTTGCATATAAACTGAACTTGCGATGTCACAGATGCCTAGCTCCACCATTCCACATTTCATGCCTTAAACCAGTAGCACCAATAACCCAGAGTACAATGCGGCCTCCTAAAACAGCCGCTTTTTAGATTACACCCTTGAAACTCTGAAGTTTGCCATCTTATTGATTACACACACTTGTTCACAATTATAGACCACATTATATAAGCACTCTTTATTCTCCATCACCTTGTGAACTCTGTAATTCTCTCCAGTCATTACCAATACTTCCTGCATACATTTTGGTGAGGAGTTTGCTGAGAGGTGTCGACTATAAAGCTGCTGTTTGCACTTGTGTCTTGAGTCATTACAAAGATTTGAAAGTAATATGTTAAATTGACAAGTTACAATTTAACATCTTACTGAGACAAATTAAAATTCTTCCCAAATAACAGCTGGCATAAAATTTAACGGTGCAAACTGGAAGTGCTCTCAAAGAAATTTTCTTGTTTTCCAGTTGTGTACTGGGCATCCCACTTATTTTTCTGTTCTATAAAGAGAGTAGTTCTTAGCATAAAAAGATAGAAAAGATCTTTCTTGTTTGGGCCATTTGGAGCCTGTAAACAAACTCACAACTCCTGATACTCTCACTCTCACTCACTCATTTTCTACCGCTTATCCGAACTACCTCGGGTCACGGGGAGCCTGTGCCTATCTCAGGCTTCATCGGGCATCAAGGCAGGATACACCCTGGACGGAGTGCCAACCCATCACAGGGCACAAACACACACACTCGTTCATTCACAAACTACGGACAATTTTTTTTCCAGAGATGCCAATCAACCTACCATGCATGTCTTTGGACCGGGGGAGGAAACCGGAGTACCCGGAGGAAACCCCTGAGGCACGGGGAGAACATGCAAACTCCACACACACAAGGCGGAGGTGGGAATCGAACCCCCGACCCTGGAGGTGTGAGGCGAAAGTGCTAACCACTAAGCCACCGTGCCCCCCCCGATACTCCAGATGCTAAAATAACCCATAAAAGGCCACTTTTATTGCTCCATTCATCAGTACAGGAGTAATAATCAATTAGCCTTATAAAATGATGAACATGGACTAGCAAATATAACATGATACGTATAATTGGTCTCTATAGATCTTTCTTTAAAAATCATCTGATTGGCTGTATGTTTTTAAAATGAATATACTTTGCTTTGTCCTAGAAATCCTTTTGTTTTGAGAAACATGTACCAATCTTCTATCCACTTTAGATAATCCTTTTCGTAATAAACTCGCCAGACCTCCAGGAAACACGTCAACCACCACGTCTGTTTCTGCTGACCTCTTTTGTTTATCAATAGATAAACATTACACCTTTTTTTCTGTATAAATTCTCCTTGTTAATCTCAGTAAATTTCACGAAATCTTTATCAAATGGGTTTATCTATGGAAAACAAGGAAATTTCCATGATCCCAAACATTCAAATCCTGTGTATAAAAGGTGTATTTTTCTTTCATACAGTATTTATTTCTACAATTCTAAGCATTAGACACCCTATTTTTCTGTCTAACTAGTTCATAGTAGATCATTTTACATTGTGGAGAGAAAGAACACGAGCGTATTTTAACCATGCTAATGAAGGTGTAGCAGCTTTAAATGGCATTTAGAAGCATAGTATCTTGCCTGCATTGCATGCTCGATTCAGTTCAGAATGTGTTCACTTGTGAAGTGAAGAAGTCAGTGCCAGACTTTGAAGGAAAGTGTTCATTTCTGACTGGAACTACACTTTGTTCCCCAGACGCTTTGCTCTGCTTTTGTGGCGCATGACAACAATATTCAAAAATGAGTTAAATGAATGACCACTTTAGTAGGTCTTAATCGGTCTTGCTGGGAAACTGCAACACATTTAATATATTCATAATCAAAGCCTGATTATTACATTATTAATTTTATCATTTGTGTTTAAAATGGTTTCATTATTATTTGAAATTTGATACACACTAAGATTTAAGACGACACAAAATACAGGGTTCATTTCTTGTAACTAGGTTGATTCAGCATCTGTACTAGACTGGTTGTTCTGGCACTTGAGTGTTCTCATCGGCCTAAATAAATCTCACCAGTGAGGAAAAGAACCAGGATTTATTTATGACCATTTTGGCAACCCAATTTAATTACTTCCTCTTTACTTCCTGTTTTTTTGCTCTCACTCTCTGTCATTAGGGTTACATATTTCACCTGCCTCTGTATATATTTTACACTATACATCTGAAATGCTCCAAGAACTAGGTAATAAAAAAAGTAAATACTTGATTCATTAATACGTTAATATTTTCTCCCACACTTTGCTGTGACTGAATTCTTAGTAACTCTTTTATAGTCACTGTTTCTCAGTGCAACTAAATGGTAAAATAGACTATTTCACTTAATCAGATGCAAGGCAGGCCTAGGAACAAGGCTATGGGCAGTAAAACAACAACTTGGAATCTAGACAATGAAACACAAGAACAGAATTCATCAGTGTGTAAAGGTACACAGATGAGGCTGATTGGCACATGTAACATGAGCATCATGATCATGTGGCATGTGAGGGGTGATGGGTAATGTAGTCCAGTGCTGAATTCATGCTAACGATGACAACTGTGGTGAAAGCCCAGAGCATTTTTGTACCTATAGCATCGATATAAAGCGAATATCATGCTACAGTCCATGGTCCACATGTACAAATCCCACTACATGCATTGCTAGGTTGTCCACTGGTTGATATAAATACATAGGTAAAGGTAACGTGGTTGCTCCCTGAAGCCATGGGCTAAGCAGTCACGCTTTATCAGGTGAAATGACAGGTCAGACACAAAGTAAGGTATGATGTATCATATAACAGACTCTCAAATCTCAATTTGTGAGAGATTTAGTAACAAGTGACAGCTGCCTCAGGCTGTGCAGGATCAATTTGTCATATTTAAACTCGTCACTGTTGAAAGGTGCAGCTACAAAAGGTAGCTGTCAGGTGGAAACTTTGTACTTTTTAAAAGAATAATCATGTTTTATATTGAAATATTGAAATGTTATACTCCTGGTGGCAGCATCATGCTATGGAGTTGCTTGAATTCAGTGGGTTTGGAGCTGTAGTTAATATAGACGGAATCATGGAATACAAGCTGCAAATTCCACTCAGTATCTCCAGGGTTGCTTTTTATACCATATTTTGGATAATAGTTTTGGAGCAAGGTTGCATGTGGAAAAAGCAAGTCAAGAAGATGCTTTTTTATGTACTAATATCAAAATGGACTCCAAGATCTTGTTTTAAAGCAAACCACTGAAATGAAATTGAATCCATAAACACAAACATAAAGTAGGATATGACAAATTGAACATGAAAATGCAGAGAGGGTTTCTTCAATATACAAATATATTATAAAAATATAAAATGGTTTATAAGGACTATAGTAGCCAAACCAGCCTAAAAATTATATTTAGGTAAAATAAAAAAAAAAGTGTTGTGTCCTTTGTTTTGTTTTTGAGGTGTAATGGAGCGTAAAGAGGTTTAATTTTATGTCTACAATCATGAAAAGATTCTACTACACATTTTTTTTTTACACTTTGACATTGAAAATAGATTTGACATTTGAAAAATACAAAAAACAAACAAAAAAAACCCTAAAAAACTATCACAAAATGTGAATTGATTTGAATCGAGTGTCACGGACTGACACGCCTGTAGATTTGATTGTGGTTAATATAATCTAGCCTTTTTTTATTGTTATATGGATATATTGTTCGGATAGATAATGAAAATTGTGAGGCGTTTCAATTCTGTACATGGAATAAATGAATGGTCTGATGGACTTATTGGTTATTTATTAACATCATTAACATCATCAAGGATTGCGCCATAAGCGCCATTGGTACTGGAGTTGCTTGATGTTGTAGATGTTGTGGATGTTATTAGGGGAAGTGGTAGCTCAGTGGTTGAGTCATTTTACTACTGATCGGAGAGTTTTGAGTTCAAATCCCAGGACTACCAGGCTGCCACCACTGCACTCCTGGGCAAGGCCCTTAACCCTCAGTCGAACTAAACTAAATTAAATGAGATAAATGTAAGTTGGTTTGGAAATCTTGGAGCGTGAAGCATAGCGGTGATAAATCTGGATGCCAATTCCAGAATTTAGTCATTGACTAAACAACATGTTAAGTAATTAAATGGTTTAAGGTATCTACAACAGCTAATTGAAGTATTTACTATAGTAGCTGGTGTTTAACAGGTTACACCATCTTGTCAATAGTACGTGCATTCAGTTCATGTACATAAAAAGCAATGGAATCGTGTTAACAAAGTAAACACTGCTTCTCACTGGTGAGTAAAAAGCAGGTAAACTTGGCAGCTAACCTCTTCCTGAACTCTGTGTGGAATTACAATTCCCTCCCTTCCGCTTCCCCGGCGGTGGGCGTGGATACGAGTGGGCGTGTCCACACGTGGGCGGGGCTCACGGTAAGCGTGACGCCAGCTTGGAATGAAGGAGTGAGTGAGTGAGTAAGTGCGTGTTTTCCGGGTCAGAAAGTGGAGCTAGAGGGAAAACTACAGGACGCAGAAAAGAAAAGTCACGACGTGAGACCAACGCGGTGGACATGTAAACGTTTTGGGGGGGAAATAAAACATGGGAAGTTTGTCAACATTCCAGATAATAAGACGGTTTGACAGCGATGGAAGGGGCGACGTTTGAGACGTGGAGTGAAGTGAAGTGGAGCGTGTGCGTGCGCGCGCGTGTTTTTTTAGCCCGAGCGCACTGGTGAAAATCCCATCGCCTGCATTAGATACAAATCTAAATAAAAACAACACCGAGAGAGAGAGAGAGTTTAAATTAAGGAGATTTGACTTGTCGTGTTGTTTGTGTACGATTCGGGATGTTTAACTGTATCCCTCTGTGGCGGTGTAACCGTCACGTCGAGACCGTGGACCGGCGTCACTGCTCCCTGCTTTACGTCCCGGACGAGATTTATCGCTACAGCCGCAGTCTGGAGGAACTTTTACTGGACGCGAACCAGCTCCGAGACTTACCCAAGGTGAGCATGACACAAACCAGGGGACATTAAACCGCTTGTTTACAGGACAAACCGTGTTACAGGCGAAATCCTTTGTTTATGTTATTACTAAACTATTAAGTGTCGTCGTGGCTCATTGTGACGTCACACCACACACGAGCTCACCTGTGGCCTAAACAACCTAAAACACCTTCACTCTCAAGGCCCAGGGGTTGATCACAGACAAAGCTTCCATGACTATGTTTCAGTTTCAGGATTTCTTATCCACTGCAGGTGACCAAGGATAATCCATGATTAAAAGTGCATAAATCATGCATATTAAACCCTGAAGGAGTCATCATATATACACATATACACACACTAAGTGAGCCCAGAAAGTCTGAGACAACAGTAAAAAATCTGGGATTAAGTAAATAAATTAATTTTTTTAGAATTTCAAAACAAACATGCAAACAATCAAAGAAAAAGGAAACCAGCGACATCTTGACTATTCAATATTCGAGGCAGATTCTAGGTCGCTATTTAAATTTAAGCAAATTTCTACAAAAGGTCTGAGGTCCCATGAGTCTTATTGAAGCACATGTTCACGCCGATGGATCTGATCTATCACAGATCGTCTGGTTTTACACAAACTTGCAGTCTGTGCAAGAAAAATAAAGAAATGCTAAGAGACGCTTAAAATTCATGTCGATGTTTCTAAGATTCTACTTTTCATGCGTTTGTTTGTTTGTTCTGGGGATGTGGTGGCCTAGTGGTTAAGGTATTGGACTACCAACCGGAAGGTTTTGAGTGATTCCCAGGTCCACCATGCTGCCACTGCTGGGCCCCTGAACAAGGCCCTTAACCCTCAATTGCTTAGTTGTCTCAAATGAGAGAAAAATGTAAGTCACTCTGTATAATGGTGTCTGCCAAATCCTGGAAATGTAAATGTGTTGTTGGTGATAATATCATTTGTATTGAAAACCTTGGCAAACAGAAGCTTTTTCAGGTGCTCTGAGATTTGGACTGAGGTATATTTTATATTAATATTGAGAGAGCATGCTATACAAGAAACCCTGAGCTTCACAGGAAGAGTTACACTGGACAGAGACATTGCAGGAGAGATGTAACCTGAAGGTTATTAAAACTGTAAGGAGTTCAAATGAGTCAAATCTTAATCTAATGTAAAGTATCTTCAGCATAATTAACTTTGCGAGGCACCTGATTAAGACTAAACCTGTGCCACGGATCTTGCGATGAGATCCCCTTGGACGTAACTAAAAAGTAATGTGAATGGGAGATTTTTACTTTCATGCATGTGTCAGATAGGAAGCTTGCGAGACAAAGAAAGACCACGTCTATTAACATAATTATGAACTGTGTATGCATTTACACATTTCATTCATCCATCCTTAGTCTCTGTCTGGTCCGGGTCACAACGGTATATATTAAGCTATGGGTTTTATTATGTTTTGGGAAACCGAATCAAATCAATTAGAATGAAAGATGCTACAGGGAGAAAAGAGTTCAGCTTGTTACCCAGAGATCATGAGTTTGAATCCTGATTATAATGTTGAGGGTTGCATACTATCCCAATCTCCCCCCATCAATCACAGTGATGCTAGCCAGTCATGGGTATGTCTCAGCTCGTATGCATGTGGAAGTGGGTGGATAGCACCGACCTTCACGGCTCTACCCTTGACGTCGCATGGGCTGAAAAGATGCATTTGGCTGATATCCCGTGCCTCAGAAGAAGCATGTGATAATCTTCACCCTCCCTAGTTTGTATCTTAATCCATCAACACCCCGTTCTCTTCTGGTTTTAGTGATCCTTATTTGTCCTTATTTGTAGGGACCCTTGGAGGGTGGGATGAGAAAATCTGATAGAAAATAAGCATGTGATCAGTACAGTTTGTTCACACCTCCTTCACTAAAACTCCATTCTCTGAGGTCTTAACACCCCTATCCTCAGAGTGGAGCGACCTGGCAAGACCAAAACAGGAAAAATGCCTGAATCCGACAGGTTAATCCTGTTTCTCAGCCTAGAAACTGGTAGCCAATATGATGCTATTACAGAAACTAAGAGCCGTGTCTGGGGTTGAAGTCTGGTGTACTTAAATATACTGTTGGCTACTTATTGAAATCATTATATCACAATCATATACTGTAAAAAAAAACTAATGTGCATAATGCAGTAAGCAGCTGTGCCATGTGTATTATGTTAAGCACACAAGATTAAGGAACTCATTGGAACGCCGTAAACTGTTTCATGGCTATACGTTTACTTTAATGTATGCGCCGGTTGCCAGGTTTACAGACAAATCCGTTACTCCTGAAACTAGTGCAAAAACACACACCACATTTTTTTGTCCTCTTTGTCAGGTCACTGTGGCGTACAAATATTTCTGCACCGGTTTTCCTCTCACTTTATATCTATCTTTCCGATTGATATAGTTCTATTTAATTAATTAATCACAGACACACCTTCTGCAGCAGTTTATTTGATTGAATTCTAACTTACTATCAGATAACATCTTTGCGGCAACAGAATATATCACACGATCCCAGTTGGTGTAAAACCTTAGCAACTAGCAAAGGTAACTAGCACTTGTTAGAGTTCCAGTTTTAGCCACTACAGTGCTTTATGGAAAGTTGAGCAATTTAATGGAGCTTTTGAAAGAAAAAAAAAATCGGTATCGCAAAGGAGGCAAATAATATTTCAACGGAGTTGTGAATAGAGTAACTGAACAAATTTGGTGTAACTGCATCCAGTTTGGTTTCCAAAACATGGGCAAACATGTATCCTGACCACGTAGAAACTAAGGATGAACGAAGCCCTCACAGTTTTAAAACTCAAGCTCTGCTTTTTATTTATATATACACACGCGATGGCTTTAAGACTCATCATTTCAAGTGAGTTTCAATAGTGACGCCAAGTGCACCATGCAAAACTGTTAAATTGACCAAAAGAGCTGCTTACAGTGTGCTCTGACATGTAAGTAATCAAATCCCACAGCAGCTCAGTGAACCTATAAAAGACAAATGGTGGAATCTTCTGATCTCATCAGCAGAGTGTTGATGAAAATGCAAACGGTTGTGTCGGAGCATTGCGTTCAGCCTAGCTTTTGATTAGAACAGTTTTTCAACCAGTTTATTTGGTGGAGATGGGGAAGGTGAATATGTTAATATGTGACTGTAAGTAATTCCTCATTTAATTACTTATATCAATAAATCTTGTCGAATTACTGTCCTATTGAAACTTATTTTACAAGACTTATTTTAGACGATAAAATTGTAAATGTAAATCTTTAGGTTTATTTAAATTGTTTTCTTGGATTCGTTTCCCATAATATGTCAATAATATCCAGTTCCTGCCAGTTCCTACCATGACCTTGAGAACGAGCAACCACAGCAGTGGCATCATTTATCATTTACATCATTTATAATTTATTATTCCCAAACCACAGAATTAGTCATGTTCCTTAACAAAAAACAGGCAAACTGGAAAACCAGCATTAGCTTTTGCATCACCTAATTTGAACCAAAGTGTACAAGTTATCAAGTGTTTTTTTTCCCCATTGCTTCTAGCAGCTTTTTTTCCCTTTAAGTGTTTTTTTTAAAATCACCTACGTGTGCAAACATGAAATCCGAAGTCGCCGGATGTGAATCTCGGTTTCGCTTTTAAAGGTGCTGTGTGTTAAATTTGGAGAATTCCTGCTTTTAACCCTTTAATGTACAAGCGCCACTTTATATATATATCCCTAATGTCATTTTCACACAGATTACGTGGCATTCAGGGCACTGATATGTATTCAATACATTTGATCACTTCAAATCATTCGGTTAAGGTAAAAACACATCCTTAACAAACAGATGTTTATAGAGCTGAGTATACAATATGATAACACCTTGTTGCCTGCCAAGTGTCTTTTTGTTCGGGATCTTTCCATCTTCGAAGTTATAGTTATTATTAACTAGCAACAGTTATTCATTTATTATAGCTAGCAAAATTGGTCTATTTTTATAGCTAGTAAGGTCCTTTTAGCCAAAAGTACAAAGTAAGGTTAATATCAGTCAGAATGAATAGAGTATGATTGTGTATGTGGCCGAAAAAATGATCTACCTAAATACCTACTTACCTGCCCCCAAACACCCACCCACCCTTGGCTTGTTTTCTGCAGACTTCCGCCTCTTTTTGCATCCCTGTAAATGTTTTTTTTTTGGTTAATAGTCTACCACATAGCTAATTTGGCCATGCCCAATGCTTTTGCAACCTTTCTGCTGGACCTCTTTTGATTTCTTGATCAACTGGTCTGAACTGGCCTGAACTGGCCTGATCAACTGGACTGAACTGGATATTGAGATATAACAGTAACAGATTACAAATAGCCAATAAAAAAAAAGATTGAAGTCAAAATAAATGTCTTTTATCTGATTAATTGTAAGTGACCTAAGTTGTGAGGGAATAAAAGATGCCTAGTCATAGAATAGCTAAGCATATACAAAGTGCTGTAAACCCTACACTGTTTGCTGGGTTTAAAACACCCGAAACACCCTCCAATTTAATCTGAACGTTTGTTTGTTATTTAAATTTAATTACAATATGCTGTAGTAGACAGCTATAATAAAAACAATACCATCTGGTCACTTTGATGCTGTAGATTTATACATAAAACCTTATGCTGTTATCGTGAGTGACTCATCCCTAGATGACTTTTCAAAACACTTAGCATTGTTTACCTTTACGGTTATAATCCATCTATCCGGCGTCACCAAGAACAGGACAGGTTCCTGACAAGGTTTCATCATCTCAGGGACTTGGTCCTTGCCATTGTCGCCTCTGACTTACTCATTAGGGATCTAAATATAAATATCTTGTAAAAAGTGCTTTGTAAATAAAACAAATTGGATTTATCGCGCTAAGGTAGACGTAGCGATAGCAGCTCACCGGGTTGACCAAGAGACAGATAATGTTAGCACGTGGATTAAAGACACAAGAAGAAGAAATCAGGTGTTCATAATGATTATGTATTAATTCTTGTTTGACAAGGAACTTTAAACAGGAAGTTAGCTAAACTGCTAGCTAGGAGAGTTTGTAGTATTGTATCTTCTTTTTAACCAATCTCACTATAATTGACATCAATTTAACAATGTTAGTTTGTGGATTCTGTTATTTGTTGGTGTTTTTTGTCTGTGATTTTAGCTTTAGCTCACTTGTGCAATTTTTTCAACTTATACAGACCATAGGTGTTTTTTTTTTATTTTATAAAATGTGGCTGACAATTTTTTAAACGTTTAGCCAAAATCTTTTTGACACATTGTGTGTATTTTCTGTAAACAAAAGTAAATTTGTTTTAAAAATACGATCACGTACGGAGTCACATGTCACACAATATGACGTGGTAAAGATTAAAAAAAAATTATTTTTATTTTTTTTATTGTCCGTCCGCTAAAATGTAATCAATAGAAAAAAAATAAAGAGATTAAGGAGATTTAAATAAATTTAATATCGGATAAAATGTAATGCAATAAGATTAAAAAAAGATAAATTGGAAATGTGAAATGAAGTGGCATTAGCTGTAAAGTGAAAAATAGACGAAAATGTCTTAAAAAATTAAATGCAGCTACTGATAATTATGAATAAAGTGCATAATGTGTAATTATGTGCAGTTTTGTGCATTAAAATGCATTGGAAAGAAAGCCTATGAGGTAGTAATCCTCAAAAAAAGTGTAGCCAACGATACCCTACACCCTATGACAGGAAATGTACAAGTACAGAATAGAAAATGATAAGAAAATGGTTTCCTGAAATAAGTAGTATGGTAACAGAAGGGAGGGGTGAAGCAGGAGGAAAGAAACCTGTTCAACAAATGTAAAATGTGAGAATGTGGAAAGTGCAGCATGCCATGAGGACAGTCCAGAAATAGTTCAAATTTCATGCAGGCCCTGGTGGCTGTGAGCTGATGATGGGTCTATGGTCTTAATGTTCACAACAGAATGCAGGGGAACGTGGCACCTATAGACACCAGGACATTTTTGCCATTCCTGAACAGACCTGCTGTTATTCCCTGTGCCTCGTTGTACAGACCGCTACGTGATGGAGTGTTTGGTTAAGTTAATGAAGCTATTTAGCTGTTTGGAGATCAAACAGGAGTGGCAGCGAGCAAACCGAGCAGAGATGGAGCCTATTTGTTATTCGTAGCTGACGTGTTTTTAAAAAAGCTTCAAATTGTAATAAAGTACGGCAATAAAACTGATACTTGAATACTGATACTTCAATCAGAGATTTTTAAACTCATTGGATTGTTAAGAAAGGATGCTGTGAAACTACACACACATGCGCACACACGGAACACACCTGTATGGGCGTGGCAGATTGAAACGTTATTGACTGCGGCATTTCTCGGCAGTGTAAACACCTCAACAGCACAGCAGACAGAAATGACAAAGCGTCACGTTTCCAGTAGTGCTAGTTTTCTTTCCCGTCTTCTTTCATTACAATCCGGGTTTAGATGTAAAGTTTTCCCCAGGAGCTGAATCAGGAGGAACGGGATGCTCCGACTGACTCGCCTGTCAATCACAGTAGCGCTAGCCAATCGCAGGTGTCTGTGAGCGTACATATGAGGAAGAACGCAGAGTACAACGTATCTTCGTGGCGGTCGGTGCTAGGGAATAGGATGTGAATCGGCAAGACCGAACTGGGGAGAAAATTAAAGCAGAAAAAAAAAATCTGCTTTAAAGCTTTTTAGCGTTTGACTCTTTACATCTCTACTGTTTTTGCATTAAAGGCGGGCAATTAAATATGACCATCTTGTCCCGTTTGCAATATTTATACACCAAATCTAGGCCACTTCTTTTTCCACTTAACTCCTTATAAACCCGTTCTGCTCTTCCTCTCCCTTTGTTTATGCCAGGAATTCCATTTCAAATCACAATACGCAAAGAGACGAACGGTTCTCTCTGTATTCATTGTTTTTTTGGCCGATCGTTTACTTGCTTGAGTCTTTGTTAGATTGAAACTGGTGGCTTTAAACTCAGATTTGAACCTTTTGAGTTCTGCACGTTACACAATACCTGTCTCCAAATATACGGAAAAAATAATTCATTAATTTTTTGCATTACAGATAAAAAGGCCGTTGTCTACTATAAAGAAAGAGCTGCTGCTTTTATTGAATGACCTAAATATATTAATAGAATATGCTAATTTGCAACCTCAGCTGTTTGGTAATGTAAGTAACATAACACTTTAAAGGTTGAAAGCAAGCTCGGTTTTGTTTACTCTTTAGACAGTAAATTAGCAACAGTTCATGCAGTCTGAAATAGAAGTTTGGTTCCAAATCTCCTCAACCGAGATGTAAATATATGCTAATTCCTTGCAGTGTAATGGAAATTTGCATGTTTTTTAGGTGAATTTTAAGATACGGTGTACTGATGTTATGAGCGTACCTCCAGTGAGCTTTGCTTGTTGCTGTGGGTACAGTACAGTGTCTCTCAGGAGACTTTACAGCTTGCAGGCTGAGCTTGAGCAACAGGACAAGTGAGATTTTTGTGTGACACTCGTTGCAACCATTTTCAACACAGTGACACTCGGTGGGATTTAGTTACTCAGAAGCCAAGCTGATTCGTTCTCAGTTTGACAGATGGCTCATCTTGAAGGAAAAACCGGCAGCTCAGATACGGCGTCGAAGGCATGGGCCAAACTTCTAAACCCACATACAGTCACCTGGTCATATGTTACCCTTTTATTTTGTTTTTTTAAATTCAAATCTAAATTAAAATATTGATCATATCTGTTGGACGCAAAAACATTTATTTTCATTTCTTTGGAATTGGATAACATTAAAGTGTGTGTCTGTCGTACAGCGAGATCCATTATGTTGAACATTAAATAAAGGTGGGATGACCATTTTTCAATGTAGATTGTGCTAATGAAGGAACTTTACCCCCAAATCTCCTGAAATTACTGCTGTTCTTTTTCTTTATTTTGTAGGATGGTGCACAAATTTTTGCACGGCATGAAATTATTATAATACGATGGATTTATTTTAAAGAGAAAATTTATGCGACAACCACGAGCAGTTTTGTCAGAGTGTCAAGTCTGGGAGTAAGGAAGGAGCGTCGACTGTCACGGATCGCAGGATTTTCTCCTCTGGGAAACTGTCAGCGGTGAAAGTTGACGTGACGCAAAAAGTAGGGAGGAGGATGTGGATCTGAATATGTTCATTTATATGTACAACGTTTAACAATCAGAGTTGCAGTTTTGAAATAAGTATTCGGGAGATTGTTGCGCTCTGTGTCATGTCCGTGAGAAACTGTGGCGTTTTTTTTTTTTTCGAGGTGAATTTATATTCATTCACTGGTTTATTAAATATAACACGCAGTCACAGTTCTGACACCAGACTTCACTTAGCTAACACTGAAGAAATCCTGAATACTTGATCCTAGAATACTCCAGTTTAAAACGTAACGCTTCAGCATGTAAAATTAGGCACGTTTCTGGCCCGAAGATTAATTCATTCATCCACAGTAAGTGTTCCATCCTAGTCAGGGTGACACACTCATGCTCATTTTTTGCGAAGTTGGACAAAAACCAGAAGGAAACGCATGTGGAAATGGGAGAAAATAGCGTACTCGCATTAAGTCGATCTGTATTTCTACGTCCATTAATCTATTTAATGCGTCTATTTCTACGTCTATTAACATCTATTTTATCCATCACAATAATATTTGCTAATGTTAACCAGTAAAGGTTATTATTTGTTTGCTTGGTGCCGTCATCATTGCAACAACAAATCTCATCTACTGCGACTTGAATAGTACTCTTTTCAATTCAAAGGAGAATGGTTGGGGTTATAAAGAGGCTGCTTTTCACTTTATTGATGGATAAGAGCTGTATTCTTGTATTCTTACAATATCCTTGTATTCTTACATGTCTTCAGATAAATAAAACACTCTGCTCTGCACAGACGAGTTATCAAACAAATCCAAATAAACACAAAGTATGTAATGATGCAATGAGAGAGTTCTTTCAAAAATCACTTCAGAGCTGCTAGTTAAACTTGGTACGTTTCCCATTAGCGAGTTTTTAAATGAAGTAAACCCTGTAATCTCTTAGAGCTTGGAGTAGAAGCCGATTGCTCTGATGTAGCGTCTATTAGAGCTCACAAAGAGAGGAAATGAATTATTCTTATCTGACCCTCTCTTTTGTGACGTGACCATAGCTTGTCTGCAAAAACGCTAGCATCTGAATAACGCCGACAAGGAACTAAGTGGCCTTTTTTTTTCCCTTTCTTTTCTCTCCATGAACTGCTGCTGTGTAATCTCTTACGCCTCGTTGTTCATCAGAATCTCGTGGCCCTTTCAGACGTCCCGGTCTTAAAGGACTCTTCAGATGTTTCTTTTAATGAACACAGATTTTTGATGAATATATTGCCACTAGTAAGGTAGCTCAAAAGAGAAATACTTAAACTTCAATGTACAGTGTTGAAAGTGTAGCGATTGTGAAAACTGACGTTTCTTATCCCATATGACTATTATGTAAAAGACAAATATCGTTGATTCTGTCCTTACTTGTTTAGTGCCTTGTCATGGGCTTTTATTCTAAACGTGACGTAAAATCAAGTCGGAACAATGAAATTGCTTGGTCGGGTCTTCATCATCAATCATGTGAAGACTTTGGCAGGAAGAGATTAGTGTTAAGTCTGTGGTGAACTCAGAAACGACGCTGACCTGTTAGTTCCTCAGGAGCTCTTGGTTGCTTAATACAAAACCACTCATACAAACTGCTGTAAAAAGGACATTTTTTACATTTACATTATTTACTGTCCAGTGTCACCCAAATAAAAATGAGGTTCCCTTCTGAGTCTGAGTTCCTCCCTCATGTCGTCTCAGGGAGTTTTTCCTTGCCACCGTCGCCTCAGGCTCAACTGCATATTAAACTTTTCAAATTTTTATTCTGTTGCTATACTTCCGTAAAGCTGCATTGAGACAATGTGAATTGTTAAAAACGCTATACAATTGAAAAGAATTGTCGCAGTGATGTTTATGATTACACAAACTGCGACACATTGGGTCAACCCAGACACCAGATCATCTGTGGTGTAGTTTTCCCTGCATTGAACAGGATTGACTTTGAAGGTGCGAGTTCACACAGTGTACGCAGCCTCCGACGACTATCAGCTTTTTCCCCCCTCAAGAGCCTCAGAAATCACAAAGCCAAATTGAATTCCTTCACTTTCTCTGCTCAAGAATTACACTGGGATTTGAATGCAATATGACCGCTTATGTCAGAGCTTCAATAAAAGAATGTATTTATTTATCCTATTATGCGTGTGCTGACAAACAGGAAGAGCAACTGACACCGAGGGAAGAAAAACCTGCATTTTTTTTCCTCTCGTTCTTGTTAACTTTCTGGGTTTTTATTAAGGCAGCGAAGCACTTCGTTATTATTATTAATACTAATAATAACAATAATAATAATATTAATAATAATAATAATAATAATAATAATAATAATAAGAATAATAATGCTTCCATATTATATATAAACCAAACAAAAGTCTTCAGGAGCTACGAAACATGTCAGTATCTGGACATCTTTTCCAAATGTGATTTTCTGCAGTTTACTTCCATTCATACACAAGCCAGGTGACGCCTATATAGTTCCTCTAACACGGTGGTTAAGACAGCAGTCGTGATGAACGCCACATAGGAAAGGTCGTTGTAGAAGTAGGGCAGATAAAGAGTTAAACGGCTGATTACATCAGCGGTGCACAGATACACAGAGCTGTTTTGCCGGGCCACTGGACAAGCTTAATTGCTTAACTGTTCTTTTTGGAAAAGGAATCGATCGTGGCCTTTCTACAGACAGTTTCAGACCGTTTTATGCTTCAGCCGTTTCAGCTCCACGACGGAGGCGTTTTTCTTTTCCCCCCTCACACCCTTTCTGTACATAGAATTTGAATTTAAAATAAGTTTGCGATAAGTGTCTGATGCTTTCAGTGTTGTTTTGTCAGCATCTTGTAATTATTGTATATTTAGGTCTCAGCAGCCTCCCTGACATGTTTTGGACACGTCCTGTTCCTGTATGTAAATGTCACTGTCGATGATTACATTCACCCTTTTTCATCTTTTGGAAATGATTCGTTTTCCTATTTGGGGATAATACACATCCCAGTACACTTGGTGCATTTTAGTCTACCAGTTTTCCCATACACAATTAGTGGGGGAAAAAAGCACATTGAATACAATACACATTGAGGACTTTACTTGCACTTGATTGCTCATAGAAATGATGTTTGCTTGCTGTTTTTCAGCAATTCTTCCAGCTGGTAAAGTTAAGAAAGCTGGGACTGAGCGACAACGAGATCCAGAGACTTCCTCCTGAGATAGCCAACTTCATGCAACTTGTAGAGCTCGATGTCTCGCGCAACGGTAAGTGACCCCGTTGTCTCCTTTGTATTTGAGGTCACAGACTTTATACTTAGGTTAGTACAACTGTACATCCAGTATAAAAAGAAGTACTGGATTCTATACGGTAACACGCTTGAGCTTTATTAACTTTATCCTGACTTGAGCCCTTGAAAAGAAGCATGCTACCACCACCGAAGGCCTGCTTTCCCGAAGGTCTGGTGGACTTTAGATAATAAGTAATCTCATGTTTTTGTGTTTTTGTTTTTTGTATTTTTAAATTTTTCAAAAAAGAAAACCTGTAAGCGATAATCACACGAGGATTTAAGAGGTTATACGAGTGCACAGGCAGGAAGTGAATATTTGTACAGATGTTGTCGTAGGTCTCTCGGCAGCCTCCTTGGTACGTTTTTGTCTTATCCTTGTATCCAGTTGGGTTAAAATGTCCTGCAATCAAAGGATTTTCTATTATTTTCTGTTCCCAAATGAATCCCAAAAGATCCTAGTATCTAGTACCTATTGGAATTCTCATGTCCTTAATTTACACAAAATAGTCATTCAATTGATGGAAAACAAATCTAGGTATTTGCAAACATTGAAATGAAACCAAAAGTCTTCACCCCTGTTGCTCTAAATTATTACATTTGTTCTTAAGAAATGGAAAGAGCATGGCACAGCCTTGACTCTTCCTCGAGGAGGCCATCACTCAGAAAAGAAATAGTTGACCTGGTCATGAAAGATAAGGAGGGAATAACTCGATGAAGAAATCCGAGGCCAAGGCAATAAATCATCATGATGCTACCACCATCGTGCTTCACTGTGGAAATGACGTTCTCAGTGTGATTAGCACTGTTGGGTTTCTGCCAAACATAATGCTTTGTGTCAAGGTCACAAAGTCTGATCTTGGTATCAGATTGGAGAAACGATTTCCTCACGTTCGCTGAGTCGCTAACATGCTTTGGGATTTCATATGGTTTCTCAGTCCTTTTATATAAAGCCCAGCATATTGTAGAGTCTAGGCTCTAGTTGTCCTCAGCTCCATCAGAGATACCTCCAGCCTACGTGACTGCTTCTCTGGGGTGAATAATCAAATATACAATCACTAATTTTCTGCATGCTATTTTATTTATTTTTTTTAATTTTAGTTGTAAATAATTTGCCAAACTATTTAAAATTTTGTCCCACAATTTTATTTGTCATCATACACAGTACGACATGTAGTGAAATGCTTTGTACGACTGTACCAAAAAGAAGTAGTAGTAGTAGAGAAAATAACAAAATCAAGATAATAAAATAAATAAAAAAGTGAATAAAAATAATAAAGCACAAAAAAAAGTAATTATATATTATAATATATATTGTGCTTTTTTATTTAAGTATATATCAAAGAATATATTAAAGTAGATCAGAAAAATATAAAATATAGTCAGAAAAAATATATTGTTTATTTGTTTTAATTCATTACTAATTTTTTTTTTAATTTTGGGCTGTTTTGTGTAGCTTAATGACCCATTTCAGTTTATTTTGGTTCCAGGTTGTTTGAAATATGTGGAGTGGAAATGTAGAACGTAGGGATACTTATGTAAGAAACCATTAAAAAAACCCATCCTGTTTTGTAGATGAGCTTATGTTGGATTAACGAAACCATAAAAGTGACACTTTTCCCAATATAACACCATACACTTATTAAAGATATTAATATCTTTAAAAACTTATTTAATTATTTAAAAACTTTCAAACACCAAATCTAGTAATAACACGATCCTTTTCTTTTTGTAATGTCTGATCAGGGCTTTTTTTTTTCTATCCCGAAGGCCTTATTATACTAAACAGCAGCTCTTTTTCTTCAGACTCTGTTCCCACACACTAACTTGCACACACCCTGTGTATTTTTTGCATCTTCTCAGTTTTTTATTTTTTTATTTTTTTTATTTTAAGCCCTCTGAGCTTAGTTATGGCACGGTCATCACTGGGAATATTTCTGTGCTGGGAACATGGCCCGGATCATAATTACTCCTTTTTCTGTTCCGCTGTTCAGGTTTTATACGCCAATTTTACAACCTGGACTCCTTGTTTGGCAAAGGATGTGCCGTCATTTTGCGGGCAGCTCAAATGGACTTAAATGGCTGTTTGAGTCCGTTTTGCGTTTCGTGCCTGGTGTCCGTAAGCACCAGGGCTGACTCGAAGCGGTTTTGTTAAACATTTCTAGCAAAATGGATTGAACTTTGACCCACTTCTGTATCCGTGCACACTTCCTGCAACAAATAGAGCCATTGCAATTATTGATCAGATTAAAATACAGATTAAAAAAGTGCATTTTGTAATAATGAGTTTAATTAAAACTAACCAACTGTGCTGCTATTTATTTTCCGCAGACATTATCGAGATCCCAGAAAACATCTCCTTTTGCAAAGCCCTTCAAGTGGCAGACTTCAGCGGCAACCCTTTGACACGGTAAATGGAAAACGCCTGTATCACTTAACACACAATCTGCATTCATCTGAACACATTCACTTTTCTCTCTCTGACAAATTAGCAGTAAGTGTATTAGTGATTGACCGCCGTTAACTATTTCCATTCTTTTCATAAGTATAGTCTGTGTGCATTTCCTGTTTTTTTTTTTTTTTGTTTTGTTTTGTTTTTGTTTTTTTTCCCCCCCTCCATCTAAATGATGTTTGATTTCATTTGAATCCGTCTGTTCATTCATGAGAACTATAGGGTCTGATTTAAGGTGATTGCACATCTTGGATCGCTGGCATTTTGTATTTATTTTTTGATTAGTACAAGTGTTCTCGCACTGATTGCGCTGTTCACTTTAAAAGTTTTTGGCTTAATAGAACCCTAACAGCTCTGGGACTTGGCTGTAGTTGCTGTGAAATACTGATTGGATTTCAAAATGGTTTCGGATCAGATCGACTTTGTTTATTAACAGATTTGTTAGTTCACACTGTCATAGTGCTTAAGCTGTTATTGCCTGTCTCTCACAGATCTGTGCCTGTGATGCACACAGGCATTTCTTAGGCTTTTCATTTAGTCTGACTATTTTATTTATTTTCAAAACCTTGTAATGTTTTAGAAATATTCAATTTTTCATTTAGCAAATGGAAACTCATACACTCTCATTCTCTTTGTCTGTCTGTCTCTCTCTCTCTCTCTCTCTCTCCCTCCCTCCCTATCCCTCTCTCTGTCTGTCTGTCTGTCTCTCTCTCTCTCTCTCTCTCTCTCTCTCTCATTTTTTTTATTCCCCTCCAGATTGCCGGAGAGCTTTGCCGAATTGCGGAACCTAACATGCCTTTCCATCAATGACATTTCTTTACAAGCGCTTCCTGATAACATTGGAAAGTAAGCACACATTTCCTTTTTGCCTGTTAATGGAGGGGGGAAAAAGCACAGATATTGCTGACCATTTTGTTAATGACCCCCATAGGGACATTGTATGAATTTTAACAATAGCTAGATTTATCAGGTATGTTTTAAATAGATGAAAAAAATTCTCAGTTGATTCTGCTGAATTTTGAATTGCTGGATGTTTCCTGAGACCTGCCATCGTGGCTACATTTCCCCCCAAGGTGCTATTTTATTTTCTCTCTCTTTTTTTTTTTTTTTTTTTTTTTAAATATGATCTTTATGTCCAAGCTCTCGGTTAAAAAATATATTGTTACCATCAGTATACAAATACTACCATAAACCCTTAGATCATTGCACTTTAATGATTCTGCAGTAAATACAACATTCATCTGGCAGTTTTGTGTTATTTATATGCCAGTTCTGTTTCCTTCTGACTGTCTCCATCTCTCTCATATCGCCATTACTCTGTTCATTTCCTGTGTAATTTCCGCAAACTTCTTTGCTCTATCTTGCAAGCAATCAAAGGGGAGCAATCCGCGTTATTTCTGTGTTTCTCTAGGCACTTAAAGGAATTACATTAGCATTGGTGTATATATATTATACATATATTTATATAATATTGTAATACTACACTATATATATATATAATTGTACATAAGTGTATATAAATATATTTTATATATATTTATAACATTTCTAAAACTCTTTTGCCTTAAGTATTCCATCACTGTGCTGCACATAGCTACTCTGTGTGTGTGTGTGTGTGTGTGTGTGTGTGTCTGACCGTATGTGCGTGTAGTTTTGGGTCACATTTATGGTGAAAGCAATTACATAATTCTATTCACCGATTGATACTTTCTCTCTCCTTTATTGATTTATTCATTTAATTATTATTATTATTATTTATTATTTTTTTTGCACAAACATGGTAAGGCCAGTTTCAAACAAACTCGCAATTAGTGTCTATGCCAAAATAGTTCCTTATTTGAAGTGATATTTGACACACCTCCTTCCAGCCGAGTGTACTTTCAGCCTACGAAGTTACATGAAAGAATCGGCATGAAGCAAAGACCTGAAATCTAATGATTATCAACAAAGTGACTGGATGATTTGAATAACAGGCGAACAAGACTGCACTTCAAAGCATTATTCCCGTTTTACCTCAGGAATTACGTGTCTTTGCATATGATCAAATGAATGTCTTAAATCTCCTTGATATTTTTTACTTGTCCTCCATGACTGTTGGATCTTTTGAAATGTTTTTATCTAAGATGGCTTTAGCTCAGCACGGTGTAGGCTGAAGCGGAGCTCATAAACCGTTTATTGTATTGTACCATTTTAAGCCAGAAAAAATGAAATGTGGTGCGTTCAGAAAGCGTACAATATAGCGTGGCTATAAAATCATATTTTTTTTGTCAATGAAAAAGAAATGTTTTATGGGAAAAAAGCATGGTGGTGGCAGCATTGTGTAATGTTACTGCTTCTTTTTGGCAGGAACTAGATTTGTATTCAAGTTAGAGTCAGTCGTGGGTAGGGCCATCTCCTGTGCATTTGGAGATCCTGTTAAACAGCTGAAGAAGATGGAAAGAGGAAAGATATTTAGCTTTCTATTAAATCAATAAACCAAAGCACACATCCATAAATCAACAACAGAATACCTTTAGATTTGAATGATCCGCTCAGAGACCAGACCAGATCCTAACTTTGACTGGAAGCGGGCACAGGAGATCCCTTTGCAATTTTGAGAAACTTTTTGAAAGGAATAGAGGAGTAAAATGGGCAAAGGAAGAGATGCTGTTGGTAGATTCTAGCATGAAAGAAAATACTCTGTTAAAGATGCTTTAACAGAGTATAAGTTAAGTGATGTTCCTCCTTTCTTAATACATTTCACAGATAATGAATGTTAATCAAAGAAAAGCAGACTTGAAAACGACTGTCTGAAAATATCTAGAGGCGGCTCAGACCCCACCCTCGGTGTAGTGTGATTATGTACATTATAGCGTGTTATGGTCACTGAACTGCTAGATGCGCTAGTGGCGGTGCACCTAAAAATAACATTTGTTGCTTTGTATGTAATAGGAGTACTTTCAAGGGCAGATGTGGCCTTTTAGGGTGGGACAGTATCCAACCCATTTGGGCAAAAGCCTGTTCCAATTGTTGAAAAATAGGTCATGATCTTAGAACAGGCTTAATTTCAGTTAATCAGTGACAATCCAGAGCTGTGGCCATGCAGCAGACAAACAGGTTCCACTTTGCTTCCTTTATTTTGAGACCGTTTTTGTTCCTCAAACTAAACATGAATAAAAATGCAGAAGTTCTCCGAATGTGTTAGAAATCTAATTAACATAAATGTATTAATGTGTAAAATTCTTTATTTAAATTTTAGATCTCTGGACATTTAAAGTGGTTTCACTTCTAGCGAAACTGTTCATTTGCAACTTACTATCAGAGATCAAGGATTTAATGCAGTCTAACAGAATCGTCGATTAGACCGAATGTCAGACCCAACTTGCACTGTTCATTTGAATTTCAGCTGAGGACTACAGTGTTCACACTAAATAATGCACTTAAATATAAAATGAATTGTGCACAATAGACTGTTCTGTTTGCTATAATATTTCAGCAGTTAAAAGTTTAGAGAGTATTTATCATTTTCTCAGCACTCAATCTATCATTTTCAGAGCCTATACCACTTACCCTTGAAATAAAAAGTGCTGTCTGTTGCCTAACAACATTTCTTTTCTTGTTTTTTGTTGCTGGTTATGGAAGGATGAAGAAGATGTTCTATACACGAGTGTATGTCATTGCCACACTGCTTGGCTAAACTGGCTTTCACGCTCGTATGCTGTTTTGTTGACTTGGTGCTTGTTGCCATGCGAACACCACCACAATTCGGTTATTGAGACTGCTCACACTGTCTGAAAACTGACCAAAAATTCTGACGGGTCTGAAATGATCTGACCAATAATCTGAAGGCTCACTCTGAGATTGTTAGATTGTTTGCTGCTCCACTCGCACTGCATGTCAAACAATGACTCATGAAGCTGCAATTTAGCCCTGATTCTGAAAACTGATCACGGATCGTCCATAAGCGTGTCAGCAACATTTACATCTAATTCTATTTTATGTCTTTATTTCTTTTACATTTCCTTAAAACCTTATAGAGACCTGGGGTGATTTTTCTCTATTATCCAACACCAGGTTTATCTGGTTTTGAAGGAATCATACCAAATGTTGTTGGCTTAAGTTCAGGTTTATGTCTAAAATCAAAATTGCTTCATGCTGATTTAACTAAACCATGGAGAGGGTAGTGGGGCCTGAGTTGAAATCTCACAATGATGCTAAGATTATTGTTGAGAAGCTATTATTTATAGCTAGAAATCACATCGGTCTGTGTGTTTAATCCTGCAGCATGTTCCATTTTTAGGTACTTTTTCTCCTTATCCCACCCCATCATTGGCAATGTATTACAAGAAACCATTTGCAGTAGATATACTCTCCTCTTTTTTTCCCCAATGTCTCTAGCAATTAGGCTCTAAAAATTAAATTGTCACTCAAATTTGGTCTTTAATTTCAGAACTGGGATCTGACCTCACAACTCTATACGTTCTAGCAGAGAACATTTATCTATTGATTGAAATAGATTTACATCTATTTGCATCTCTGCTACCCAGTTTACACTGCTATAGCTGGTGGTTGGTGGTTCAATGGCTATGGCTACTTGTGCTACTGGTCAAGCTGGATGTAGTATTAAATCCTGAGGGCCTTTATGTAAGAACGTACGTCTCATGGATGTGTAGTTAAACATTACTTTTTGACTTTTTTTTGAAAGAAGGACAGTATGACTTATGAATAAATATAAAGTTATTCCAGAGTTATTAATTTAATTGCTATTGTTTTACAGCATTTAATTCTTGAAGGTTTGTATAGAATTATGTATTCTAAATCTTAATATCATTCTTTTCTTTTCTTAGCTTTTTTTTAATATTTGGCTATCAAGACCTTGTGAATTCAGCGCTCTGTTGCTCTACTTGTCTGTAGCCCCTTCCATCGTATAGCTCAAATCTAAGCGTTTCATTGCTATAATGTGACTTAAGCTGAACTTTGAGCTTTGTACACTCACCAAATCACAATGTAGTAACTTGAACGATGGAATTTGGTGCTGTTTGGGTGTATGCTGAAGCAGAATTGGGTTGTTTTTGAATTGGGTTACTTCTGTTTTTGGGGTTTCTTTTTTTAGTTTTTCTTTTTTCTTTTTCAATGTTTTTTTTTTTTCTGCTTTGAGGTGAATATTATACAGTGAACTTTAACTCTGGAGCTTAGCCCTGTGAAAGGCACTACTAATAAGAGCAGTCCAAAACAAAGTTTCAAAGAAGGTTGAGGTTGTAAAAAAACATGGAGTAATCAGTAATTATTGAATGGGAACTTAAGGGCATCTAAGTGTTCTGATTCCTTTTAAAAGTAAACTGTATAGTAGAAGTAAACACATGAATATATATAGTTACTTTAAAAAAAGGGAAAAAAAAAAGTTTTTCATAAACATGATTTTGACCAAACAACAGGAAACACAGAACATATAGAACAGGTTTCTGTTGAATCAGAACGTGCTCATTAGTTTTCCATACAAACACGGCTGTTCTTTCAGTTTAGATGAATAGGCTTGTTATGGTATGTTATTGTTTCTATGGCAACATGGAGTTATATAGCAGACACTCCATGAAATCTAAAGCTTAAAATAAATAGATTAAAACTTAACAACAAAAAAAGGCAGACATTTATTTAACCTTTATGGAAAGGACTTGCAGGTGTCGGTGCTATATGACAATGTAAAACATTTCCCTCGTGGGAGTCTCTTCAGGAGAGAGGAATTTCATTGGGTTCTTGCTAACATGCCAAGCTGTGTTTGTCTTATTTACTTCACATGAGATGACATGAGAGAGAAAAAGGGGAGGTTGGTGAGGGAGCGAGCGTTTCTAATGGTAAACAGGAAAAAGGTAACAGGAATGAACTTGTCTTGCAGACATTCCTTAACATTAAACAAAACTAAAAATACTTAAGTGTGACTGGGTCGTTAATAAAAACAAATAAATAAACATCTCCTTTACCTGACCTAACTCCTGAGCTAACCTGACCTAACCCCTCCCCTACCTGACCTAACCCCAGAGCTACCCTTCCCCTACCTGACCTAGCCCCAGAGCTTACCCCCCTGAGCTTACCCCTCATTTACACGACATAACCACTGAGCTATCCCTCCCCTACCTGACCCTAACCCCTGAGCTACCCCTCCCTTACCTGACCTAACCCCTGAGCTACCCCTCCCTCACCTGACCTAACCCCTGAGCTATCGTTCCCCTACCTGACCTAACCCCAGAGCTACCCCTCCCTCACCTGCCCTTATCCCTGAGCTACCCCTCCCTCACCTGACCTAACCACTGAGCTATCCCTCCCTCACCTGACCTAACCACTGAGCTATCCCTCCCCTACCTGACCTAACCACTGAGCTACCCCTCCCTACCTGACCTAACCACTGAGCTACCCCTCTGTACCTGACCTAACCACTGAGCTATCCCTCCCTCACCTGACCTAACCACTGAGCTATCCCTCCCCACCTGACCTAACCACTGAGCTACCCCTCCCCACCTGACCTAACCACTGAGCTACCCCTCCCCACCTGACCTAACCAATGAGCTACCCCTTCTCTACCTGACCTAACCAATGAGCCACCCCTCCCTACCTGACCTAACCATGAGCCACCCCTCCCTACCTGACCTAACCAATGAGCTACCCCTTCTCTACCTGACCTAACCAATGAGCTACCCCTCCC